>NC_080681.1:31472685-31657098 GCF_030445035.2 Dasypus novemcinctus | reverse complement strand
CTCAAATACTCCCTAAGCCCTCAATCTTTCTTATACACTGAGGCCCAGAATAATACTTCCAACATTTCTGACTGAAAGGCATTTCATCAGAGGATCGTGTTCTAATTCTTGACTCTAAATTTTACATATATTTATATGTATATAAACATATGCATTATTTTTAAGCTTATTTTTACAATTTTATTTCATTCTTCACATTTTAAAATAAGGTCCGAATTAAACCTTATTTTCTCCATATTGTTTGTAGTTAGTCACTACAACATGGCCATTTTCTAGCACCAATTTTCCAAAAATAACAAAGATTTCATGAACAATAACTTACCCCAAGAAAGTATGCCCCCTTTCAAAAAATTCAAAATTTTAAAACATCAGTTGTTTGGTATAAGTTAGTATTTTTAAGAGTGTTTCCTGAAAAGGAAGTCTTAGGTGTAACTTAGTGGGAATATTGAAATATCAAAGCATACACAGTTTCTTATTGATATATACCACACCAATGCCATGAGAGGAGATATGGCTATACAGTCAAATGGACCAAAACATATCACTTGGATCCTTTCTACCCACACCAGTTCACCTTTAATACGTCTACCTTACCTTTCACTTTTGCAGCAAGCACTTCTGCAGCATTTTGAAGATCAACAGAATTAAGGTTCTGATGTTTATTCATTACAGACGTTAAAACTCGGAGAAGTTCATCCAGACGTATATAAATGACTTCTTTAAAACAGTCTTAAAAAGGGGAAAAATTTTTTTAAAATTTGTTTCCAAAGCAAAGTTTCATGAATCCAAACCAAGCCCATTCTGAAGAACATTCAAGTAGAAGCTGTGGCTCCACAATTTCTGCCTATTAGAAGTTCATTTCTATTTTCATTATTTGGAATCATATAAATTTACAGAGCCTTCTGAAAAAATTCAAACATTTTAATTAAAGATTTCAAAGGCTCTCCCAATTATGGTCAATTTAGCACAATCTTTTCATTCTTTTAAGTATCCACTTTTCTCAGTCTAAATATACTCTCCAGATTTCCCTTTGGGTACCTTTATCATATTAATTTTTACCAGAGTTAAAGCCTTATATTGTTTGATATACTAACCAATATTAAATAACACTTAAATTTAAGTTTCCACATGAGAATTGACTCTTTACAATAAGCAATTATCAAGCTATTAGAAACCAATAACTCATGGGCATTAAATATAATGACTACCATTTGATCTGCACATTTAAAAAATGTGTGATAATTTACATATGCTAATATACACAGATCTTTATACAGTTCAATGAATTCTTGCATTTAAAAAAAGTAAATTAGTTGCCAACATGAAAAATTGGAGGTTCTTTACAAAAATTCCAGATTTCCGCCTAGCCTTGAAAAAATAAAGATCCAGGCCCACATTCCTCCTTGGCCACAAGGAGCTGGAACTAAGTAGTGGCTGTTCTTAGGCATACATTGTTTCTCAGCACCCACTTGCCTACCCCCAGTCTAACCCACTCCTATACTTCATATCGGGTGTCTGCAGGCAGTTTTACAATCCTTATAAATAAGGCAACAGTACAATTTATCATCTGCACCAAGACGCTTCTGCAAGTGAAAACGGGCAGGACAAGCATGTTCCTGAACTATCCAGGCATGAGAAAGTATAGTCACCTACCTCTAAAAGCCCTGAAGTAATCCTCCTAAGTTTGAAAAGACACTGTATTAGCCAAAGGGGTGCTGATGCAAACAAAGTACGAGAAGTCTGTCAGTTTTTTAAAGAGTATTTATTTGGGGTAAAAGCTTACAGTTACAAGGCCCTGAAGAGTCCAAACCAAGGTACCATAAAAGGTATTTTCTCACCCAAAGTCTGTTGGCATGTGTTGAGGCAAGATGGTGGGCAACATCTGCAAGGGTTCAGCCTTCCTCTTCCTTCTTAGGCTCCGTGGGTCCAGCTTCTTCTGCTCTCAGGATCTCAGCTGTAGGTTGGAGGGCTTGTTTCTTTCCAGGCTCAGCTGCTCTGTTCTCTTCACAAGGTCTAGTCACAACTGAATGGCTCATCTCTCTTCCCGGGGCCACAGGATCAAAGGCCTCTCCTCTTGCATGTCTGTGGAGCTGTCTTCACATGTCTTGTCTTCACAAGATACACATCTTATTCTGTCTTCTCCTTGAGTGAGTGTCCATATATAGCCCACCAAGGGGGGAAGGACTCAACTGAGTTGTCCTAATGATGTGGTCAAATAAAAGCCTAATCTTAACATAATGTAATCAAAGACATCTCAGCTGAATCTAATACAATCAAAGGGTATCATGCACAGAGGAAGAGATCAGTTTACAAACATAATCTATATCTTTCTGGAATTCATAAATAATATCTAACTGCCACAGACACCTTAAATGCAGTACCCTGATGTAATTTTCCTTCTGTAACCTTATATAGCACTAGTGTTTAAAAACAGTGAATGTCTGAGTGCTTACTATGTACAAGCACAGTTAAATGAACCTAAAAGATATTATCTCATTTATTTTTCACATCAATTGTTACTAAGTAGATAGTATCTCCATTGTGCAATTGAGAATTTCAAGGAACACTGAGTTAAACTATGAGGTCAGAAATTTAACCCAGGGAGTATAATTCCAAAATCCATGCTCTTAATGTTATACTGTCTCCCTACTGAAATAGTTTTTTAGAATTTAAGATACTTTTAAAATATAGCACCATTTTAAAATTACATAAGTTATTAGATTTTTCAGAAATGTTAAGACAATTACTAGAAAAACTGTTCGTAGATTAAAAACATAAAAACAAAACATTCTACCATCAAACATTTGATTCATTAACAGTATTAACAAGACATACAAATGTGTAAGGTGACAGCGGCAAGAAAGGTGGTCCCCAGGTTGGGGCCTGTGTGCATCAGGGCAAAGAAAAGTATTCCAGATGGAAGCAATAAAAGAGTAATTTACCAGGTAATGCTGAAAGCAGGAAGAACAAAGGAGAAAAAATTAAAAAAACAAAACTGACTCTTCATGCAACAAATGTTATTGACAGCAAAAAAAAATACAGGGGGAAAGGTGCTGGTCCAAATAACTCTGGAAATGAGTGAAGTCTAGAAGGCTGAAGACAAAAGAAAATGCACTTATGAACGTACTATAGCTGATAAAGTTGTTTTCCATGGGGGTACGGTTAACCATTCTGATACTAATTATGTAAAGTGGACTTGAGCAATTAAGTAAACAGATGTCAGATGGTAGGAACCAGTTTTCTCGCTATTAGAGTGAGTTTACAGATAAGCAAGGCAAGGAGGCCAAAGTGGTTATAGACATTTCCGTAGAACTCACGTTTACTGTACTATAGAAACAGATGGCTACACACACTTACATTTAGGTTAGTATATGCACACATATTTATTTGCTCTGTCAGCTGAGAGAGTCTATATGAAATGACACCCTAGTATCTAATGCCCATATCTTGATTTCTAATACCAAATTCCAGGGTTAGAGAAATGGCTCATTCTAGGACTGAGGTTGGAAATATACAAGAGCATCTCATAGTGCCTGAAAGTAAGGGAGTCCTCAATCAAAGCAAAACACAATGATGGAGCTATGTCAAAGGGACAAAAGAGCCAAGAGAAAATGCTTCCAACAGCCAAAGCTGGAACAATCTGAGCAACAAAATAAATCTGGTAGCATTGGCTTATAAACCAAAGTATAAAAAAAACACGAGTTCATACTGACCTAAAAAGTGACTGGATAAATTAATAAATGGGGGAAAAGAGAAAAACTATTTTTGCAAAAGAATTCCAAATAACTTATGTAAATTCTTCATACTAAAGGAGGGGGAGCATAAGTGTGGGCTGTACATAGTGACTTCCTTCCAAAGAGTACAGTATGAAGGAAGTGAGGGGGGAATCATCTTACAATTGAGAAACCTGACAAATGCTACCACAGCCCAGTGATCAAAATCAACATCAATACTGATGAATCCTGTTGATAGTAATGTACCTTTAATATAATGTGATGACAATGGCGCTTTACCTGTCATCTTTCTCCCCAAAACCCATAACCCCATAATACTTGAGCTACAACTTCATAATTAACAAGCCCTCAACTACTGGTTTCATAAATGGTAAAAAAAAGTTCCAATTTTACGTTCTTAACCTATGCTGAATAATACGGTAGACATTAGCTACATGTAGCTAAGTGAGCACTCAAAAAATACCCACTGCAACTGAAGGGCTGAGTTTTTTATTTTACTTAAATAGCCATATATGCCTCAGGGCTACCATATTGAACAGTGCAGGTCCAGATAATTCCCATCAAACGTAGACCTGGTTAATGAAATGATGAAAACAAAGCAGTATTTTTACAGAGTACCTGCTATGTGAAACAGTTCAGGATGGAAAGGACACACTATTCTGCATCCGTATCCTCTGGGTTTCAAATCTCCAGGCCACCATTTGTTGGTATCACATAACCTAAGTCATACACATATCTCATCTGTAAAAAGGGGTAAAAATACTGCCCTTTGGAGAGGGGAGAAAGGAATTTAATGTTTAATGGGTAAAGAGTTTGTTTTGGGTGATGACAAACTGTAATAGAAGGCGGTGATGGTAGCACAACACAGTAAAAGTAAACGGCACTGTACTGTACATTTAAAAATGGTTAAAACTGCAACTTTTATGTTATCTATATGTTACAATAATTTTTAAAAAGTACCTGCACTTATGGAGACTATGTGATTACAAATTGTATATAAAAGTACTGGTAAAATATTAAACACTTTATACAATTACATATTTCTATACCTCTAGTTGGGGAAAGAAAAATAGTTATAAACCAATCACAAAGCTATCTGAGTGCAGCCTCAACAACTTGACTGCACATCACTACCTCATGACAGGCAGATAAAAGTATATATAGAAAATGGTATGCTGATTAGACCAAAAGAATAACTGTAGGGAAACGGACATTGGCCCAGTGGTTAGGGCGTCCGTCTACCACATGGGAGGTCCACGGTTCAAGCCCCGGGCCTCCTTGACCCGTGTGGAGCTGGCCCATGTGCAGTGCTGATGCGCGCAAGGAGTGCCCTGCCACACAGGGGTGTCCCCCGCGTAGGGGAGCCCCACGTGCAAGGAGTGCGCCCATAAGGACAGCCGCCCAGCGCGAAGGAGGGAGCAGCCTGCCGAGGAATGGCGCCGCCCACACTTCCCGTGCCGCTGACGACAACAGAAGCGGACAAAGAAACAAGACGCAGCAAATAGACACAGAGAACAGACAACCAGGGGAGGGGAGGGGAATTAAATAAATAAAAATAAATCTTTAAAGAAAAAAAGATTAATTGTATACCTATATTTTATATCCTTAAAAACTAATTTTTAAAAGCATCTTAACACTAACACACAAGTATTAATAAATAGGTAATAAATGACACCAAAAATCTGGCACCTTCCCTTTTAAATGGGCAAAAGACAAAATACTGGCAAGGTCACCAACAAAAAACTGATGTCTCCTTCACTAGTAAAGAAAAACAGTGTAATAGCTCTCTGCTGTCTGGCCACAGTTTACAGCTGTGGTGTAACAAAAGAAGAGCAGAAGCCCAGAATATTTTAATATCCAGAAAACAAAAGCTGTCTATAGAAACACCTAATAATATCACCCTAAATAACTATAGCATTCTAAACATTTTACCAGATTTTCTTAAGATTATATGTCATGTGATCCTTGTAATAATAATTCTACTAATAAGGAATAGTCTGATATTCTACAAAGCTGAAAATCATGATAAAAATTAACATAAGCAGTTTATCATACAGCTTTTCCCCTCTTTTAAAATGGGGCTAATTTATATGTTTATACATCCTGCCTTGTTTAAGGAGAACCAATAAAGGTTCTAACAATTCAAATCACTAAATAATATATTTCCAGAATTTGATTACAATGGTCTAAATGTACTTCCAAAGACAGAGAAAACAAATTCTTGTGAAATCCCAGATTTATTTTTAGATGGCATGCCTATATCCATTTAGCTCTAAAGGAAGAACCATGCATTAAAATCAATCCAAGCATAAATAAATGAAAGTTCTCTTGTCTTGCACACTCTTCAATGGGAGTTGGCTATCCAATAAATTATTTTTCCCTGTTATTAATTTACCAGACATAAATTGCAAGGTAGGTATAAGAGTTTTTTGATTGAGAGCAAAAATCTAATATTTAAGTTTTGAAGTACTAGCTTTCTTATTAAAAGGATAATATCCTTATATACTTTTAAAACTAAATTTCAGTGACTAAGAGCATTTCCATACATAATGCTTTATCTCAAGGAATACACTCCTTCTGCTATCTTGTATTTATTACTGTTTTTCTCCTTCATTTAGGATCAGCTCTCAACACCCTTCCTTCCTATTCTCTGAATTGTCTACTCACAAATTACAACTCAAAAAAATGTTGGGAGATAAGAAGTGGTCCAACTTGTTTTAAACTACTATCATTTTAAACCTGTAAAACAAAAGATAAATATGGAAGAATTTTAAAAGATATAAACTCTCCTAAGGAAAATAAAGAATACTTTTACTGTTTATAAATTAAAATATAATTTTTAAAAACCCAGTTAAGAACAAATCTTTATTATGAAGCTCTGCTTCTTTAAATAAATAGCAGATGTGTCTCATTTTGGTAAGAATTTCATTACAAGTATAATACTTACTATATTTATGATACCTTTCCACAATAGCAAGATAAGTTTATCACCATTTAATTATCATAATTAGAC
This sequence comes from Dasypus novemcinctus, assembly GCF_030445035.2. Classification (NCBI taxonomy): domain Eukaryota; kingdom Metazoa; phylum Chordata; class Mammalia; order Cingulata; family Dasypodidae; genus Dasypus; species Dasypus novemcinctus. The sequence continues at coordinate 31,650,351 of NC_080681.1, read as the reverse complement.
TTTACAATTAAGCTAATAAAATGAATGGGAATATTTATATACTTTTATTTATCAACTTAGTAATATTTATATAGTTTTAAAAGACATGATACCTGTTTTAAGAAAAACTCAAATACTAAAATGTGGAGGCTACAATTCAAGTTTAGTTTCTCTGGATATTTTCAACCTGAAAATTATACTTAGGTTACGAAAAAACTCTTAAAAGCAGCATTTAGTACAAGATACGTTTTTGGTTTCTGTTTCTCAAAACATACACCAGAAATAATTTACTTAATTTAAACACACAAAAATACTAACTGAAATCTTATACATTTCTGTGAAGTCCCAGGGGATCTCACCTAAGTAAGAAAACAGCAAATCTTCATTTTATATCTAGACATACTATTATGAAAATGGAGGGAAACGGACTTGGCCCAGTGGTTAGGGCGTATGTCTACCACATGGGAGGTCCGCGGTTCAAGCCCCGGGCCTCCCTGACCCGTGTGGAGCCGCTGACGACAACAGGAGCGGACAAAGAAACAAGACGCAGCAAATAGACACAGAGAACAGACAATCGGGGGAGGGGGGGGGGAAATTAAATAAATAAATAAATCTTTAAAAAAGAAAAAAAAAAACCGGAAATGAACTTCAATTTATACAAAGGAATAGGAGCTGCATCTCTATCAAGTATCATTACCATCAAATGTTGATATAAATGAGGCATTAAAAGTTGAAAGACGGGTACGAAATTCAAGTTAAGGAGTCCTTTACTTCAGGAGAATCAATTCTTTTGCTCCATATTAATTCCTTATTAGACAGAATAAATTTTGTGATTCACCCTTAATTCATGAAAAAGTTTCGGAACTTCTTTCAGTTAGATTTTTTTTTTTAAAGATTTATTTATTTATTGAAATCCCCCCTCGCCCCCCCGTCTGTTCTCTGTGTCTATTTGCTGCATCTTGTTTCTTTGTCTGCTTCTGTTGTCGTCAGCGGCACAGAAGTGTGGGCCGTGCCATTCCTGGGCAGGCTGCACTTTCTTTCACACTGGGCAAGTTCTCCTTACGGGGCACAGTTCTTGCACTTGGGGCTCCCTTACGCGGGGGACACCCCTGCGTGGCAGGGCACTCCTTGCGTGCATCAGCACTGCGCATGGGCCAGCTCCACACGGGTCAAGGAGGCCCGGGGTTTGAACCGCGGACCTCCCATGTGGTAGACGGACGCCCTAACCACTGGGCCAAGTCGTTTCCCTCAGTTTGATTTTTGAGAGAAAAATGTTCACTCAAATTCAGTCATTTTAGATAAATTTTGTCAACAATATGGAAAACTGAATCTAGGCCAAAATGTCTAAAATAGGAATTATAAGCAGTCTGCTTACTAAAGGCCAATCAATGCACTATGTTAACGTTAACAAGAAGGTTAAAATTCCAATGACTGGGGTGGACATCTAATTTTTTAAAGATGTGCTCAGCCAGAAAGGGCCAAGTCCATGCAGCTGTGGCAGGTATAATTCTGTTGTTTCATGTTAGTTACTTATAGCTATTGTGTGATTAGTCCCACTTAATGTATGTTACCAAGAAATATTAATAAATATCTACACCAGGGGGAAAAATTCCAATGATCTCAAATTTTCCTAATCACATGGACTCAACTGCTAGGAATTAAAGACTGATTTTCATTTTTTGTACTCTTGTTCTCTCATACTCACCAAAGTTTCTATTATTTATGGTACTACATTTGATTTATAAAATAGTTTACACAAAAAACATCAAACATTTGGCCAAAAAAATTAAAAAGCTATATACTATATAATTAACTAAAGCAGAATACCCTGCTCCTACCTCTCTGTACACACATATTTGTATCTTGGCTGGCACTTGAAATTTTACAAACTATCCAGTAAGAATGCTAAGAGAAAACAGTTGACAAACCTGAAAGAATAGCTTCTTTCAAATATAGTAACATATGGGAGAACTTCCTGATATCATTCACCAACTCCTTGATGTAATCCGGATCAAAAATGGAGTTGGAACTTACAGACTTCAGCCCCATTTCAGAAGCTGTAACATCAGTAAAGAGTTGGCTTGATGCCAAAACACGTTTTTTCTTTGTCTTTTTCTGTTTGTGAGCAATCATCCTTTCGTAAAAGTCAGAAAAACTGAAATCCTTGAAAGGGGAAGAAACAAAACAAAATATGAGAAACACAAATACTACATCAATCACAAAAAAATTATACTAGGTTTTCAACCAATATAGTCCATAGCCCATGTCAGTACTTTCTTTAAAAAATAAACAAAAAACAATGTACCACTAATAGTGACTTCCATTTATTATTCAGTGCCAGAATCCTGATAAATCTATGATATGCAAAATTCCATTTCTACCTTTCACAAGTGAGAAACCTGAGGCTTAGAGGTCTAATATCTGTCCAAGCTCTCAGCTGATAAATAATAAACCCAGAATTGCCCAAAACCCATTGCTCTTAATCATTTCCTCTTATTCTTAGGGTGTGTATATGTATTTTTTTTAAGTTGCCCTGAAAACATCACTGAGTGGAAAGGCATGTATCTCCCTTCATGATATCACCTTCAAAAATAAAGATGAAACATGCTGTTTGTAAAACTAAAAATCTTTTTCAAAAGATTTTTCTTCAAAATCCTCCCCCAATATTTACTATTTACTGTATGACCTGACAACATATAATCATATGTTTACCCTGGTCATTTATAACATTAAAATAACATCCTGACACCTACCTCACCAGGTTACTCTAAGTATTCAATAGGCTAAAGGCAAAGAAGTGTCCAGCACATACAAGCAGCTCAATATTTCAATTAAATTTGATTCTCCCTAACTGTATATAAACACACACACATTCTGGGTTATCAAGTCTCATTAACAATATTTCTTTGCTTAAAACAAGTTTTAAGGGTGTCTACTGATGTGATAAATTGATTGGCTGAACACATAAATGTAGATTATTGGGGCACTATTTCTTGTAATTTCAGAATGGTATAGTAAAAAGACAATCTTTTGGAATAAGAGAGAAAGATTTGGATTTGGGGAAACGGACTTTGGCCCAGTGGTTAGGGCGTCCGTCTACCACATGGGAGGCCCGCGGTTCAAGCCCTGGGCCTCCTTGACCCGCGTGGAGCTGGCCCATGCGCAGTGCTGATACACGCAAGGAGTGCCGTGCCACACAGGGGTGTCCCCCGCGTAGGGGAGCCCCACGCGCAAGGAGTGCACCCATAAGAAGAGCCGCCCAGCGCGAAGGAGGGAGCAGCCTGCCGAGGAATGGCGCCGCCCACACTTCCTGTACCGCTGACGACAACAGAAGCGGACAAAGAAACAAGACGCAGCAAACAGACACAGAGAACAGACAACCGGGGGAGGGGAGGGGAATTAAATAAATAAAAATAAATCTTTAAAAAAAAAAAAGATTTGGATTTGAATCCTGACTTTCATATTTTCTAGGTGTACAACCTGTACAATTGACTCACAGGCTTGTGTGAGGTTTTAAAAGGATCACAAAATTAAAGGATCTCACATGTGAAAACACCCAATCATAGCACATACTTAGAACTCAGAAAAATCTTAGTTCATTTCCTTTTTATCAACACATTTTACCTTTCCAGAATTAAAAGTCCTAATTTTGTTTTTATCTCCTAAATCAAAAAATGAGATGCCTGGAGGAATTAAATTATCTCAAGCATTTTCATTAAAGTTTTTCAAATATTTTGTTTGCAATCTTTTTAAAATGGTAGAATAAGGACTCCTGTGAAATTTATAGCAAAAAATTTTATTCAATAACATAAATTATTATTGTATCATTTATTCTCCTATACCTCATCCAACTCCACAGATTTTTTTCTTAATCTACAGTTCTCTGATCCATCCACATCTCCACTGCCACTATGCTTGCATGAACTGCCATTATTTCTTTTCTGAGTCACCTACCGCATTAACTTCCTAATGATTTCCCAACACCCAATCCCTTCCCATTCCAAATGTAGTGAATGAACATTCAAAACACAGATCTCATCAAGTCATTTCTCCGCTCAAAGCTCTTCTATAAGACAAGTGAGAAGCTGTCTTATGCTAATTCAAGGCTCAACATGAAATGTGGCTCCTTACCCACCTCTGCGGTATCATCTAGAGTCACGACTCCTGGCTCTCAACACAGATTCTGACTAAGGATCCATGTGATATATTCATATATTTTCTATTCTATCCCATGTAATTGTTTAAAGTGCTGGTTGCAATGTACCCAATTGGTTTCATACCCATAATGAGTCATGACCCTGTAGCTTGAAAAAAACTTCAATTGTTCAACTACGTTTGCCTAGAATACTCCTCCTCCACAATTTATTCATTTGAACTTGAGCTCAAAGATCATATCCTCAAAAATTCCTAGACCATTTATACCCCTATCCCGACAACAGCCATCAACACAGTAGCACAGACTCTCCTGTCAGATGCTCTACAGCACCCTGTATTTTTCATTATTGCACTTACCATGGTTCAAATAGATGATTCATGTCTTCCCATTTTACCTATAATCTCTAGAAAATGAAGACCATGTCTGTTTGCTAACCATGTTTCTCTGCTATCACACGGTACTTGGCATATGAGGGATAAACTGCTCAAAACTATTTGCTGAATGAATAATGAATGAAAGGCATTTTCTTAGAAAAAGTTTTTAAATCTGCCTCTAAAAATGACACCTTTCAAATAAAGCAAGGATATAAAGCAGAGTGAAGGCAAGATTACATGAAATTGATACTCTGTAACCCATGTCCCACAACAATGCAAGGTGTTTGTGGAGAGGTGATGCATGGAAATTCTGCACATTATGCATGACAGTTCTGTAAGTTCACATCTCTAATAAAATAATAATAATAAAAGATTATATAAGATTAAAATAAAAATTGGATTTCTATTATTGTGCCTCTTTCCGATTAAGAGAGTTCACCGATACTCCCTAGTAATCTATAGGCTGTGAGCAAGAAATATAGGACCAGAGAAATATTCCAGAAACTTAACTAACTTCATGAAAACTTACTAAGACGCTTCCAAGTGAAGTATGAACTTTGCAAACAGATTGTTGAGCAAAATTATTTCTGAAAATGTAATTTTTACATTTAGACTAGTTTCAAACCTATCTAATCCTTGAAATGCATACAAATTTTCTAAACTGAACCTAGGACAACTTTTTGAGCTCTATTATAATACCTAAAGCCATCACACCTGAACAAAAAAAAAAATGAAACAAAGCAAAATGAAACCTCAAGCACTTTCTTTGGGCAGTTCTTTTACAAATTAATTGAGAAGACAGTTAAGCAATCAAACCTTATCATTTTTCAAGCTAACTTAAAAAAGACACTCCAATGCTGAAAACTTTTAGTTAGTACATTAGAGAAGTGGTCATTGTCCCTGTAATGATAGTTACAAAAATTAAAGACAAATGTCCTAAGTTTCTAATAAAACAGTTCACTTACCTCAGCAAAAAAAAATTTAAGTAACTATGTTTCAAATTAATACCCTCAACTTGTGAAAAATGTTTCAAAAATGCTTAAATATTTTTAGTCAAGGCTAAAATAATCTGAAAAAAAGCATGAAAGGATTATAGGTTACCTCCCACCAGCACTATGCTGATTAATGTGTTAATTTTGTTATATATGTATATATATAATACACGTTTACTACATTTTATATTTCTAGCTGAAAAAGGAAACATTTCAATTGAAAAAAATGTTTAAAAAGGCATAGGCTTAATCCAAACTTTCATAAAATTAAACTACTATAATTAGAAGGTTTGGACAATATATACACTTTCCAAGATCACACACACTACTTCTCTTATGTGCCAAAATTAATACTCTCTAGTTGGTGGTAACCTAAAATGTATTTAGTAGCAGACTGCAACTGGCAATTTAATTAAATTAGCTAACAATGCATGGAAAACCCTTAGCACAGTGCCTGGCTCATCATGAAGACTCAGTAACTATTAGCCATCATTGCTAACAGTTGTTTTTAGCACCATTAAGGAATAAGATGTGATTTCAATGCTATCTGTAGATTGTGAGCAAGAAATATAGGACCACAAACTACTCCAGAAACTTAAATGACTTCAAGGAAACTTACTAAAAGTCTTCCAAGTGAAATATGAACTTTGCAAACAGAATGTTGAAATTTGTGAAACTCATTCTCGTGCAACTCTTCCACCTTCAACCGACATTAAAAACATGTATCACCCATTTATCAAAAGAACTCAGTATTAAACAGAAACTTACTGTGCAAAACTACTTTTCAGTATGTTCCAAATTCTAAGTAATATGTGCATTAAAATGTGAACACTAACTTCCCAGTACGTTTAAGTGTGGCTTTTCCAAGACTTCAGTGTGTTCTCTCTCTCAGATGGTCTTCCAGCACAGGTGCACCCACACGGGCACACACACCATCTACCAAATTTTCATTTAGGCACTGGGATGTCTAAGTGAAATGTAAAACAGCCCCCAAAAATCTGGACTTCAGTTTCTATCTTATTATTTATACCTAGGAAAAACTGTCAGTGCAGTTTTTGTTTGTATTACCACACAACTTCTGATTTAATAAGCATCTACTTAATGATGCTAAAAAATTAGAAGCGTTCATTTTGTAGGTCTTTGATTACATATTTTTAAGCACTAAGAAAAAAAACAGAATGGGTGGGGACATCAGAAACAGTTTTATCAAGAATATATAAAATAAGTGTAATTTCTAAAAGAAGGCATGCACTACTCACACACCTCATTCCTGGGCAGTTTGAACTCGCACGCTTAAAAACGAAGAAGCTGCCCAGCCTCCCACACCTCCGGAATGTCTAGCATGCCTGGCAGGCTGGGCTCTCTTTTGACAGCAAAATCACCCAAAGCCGAAGAGCACGTCCCTATCCCAGGATTTAAATATAAAAGGGAAGAATGGAGTAACAAAAAAGACCGCGGGCGACGATAGCAAGGGACCTGAGAGAGTCACGGAAACTAAAGGATAGGAAGGGGCGCTCAGCTCAGACCTTCAGCAGGTAACATTCTACCCTCCGAAAAGGTCATGAGGCCAGTTCCTCAAAAAAGCGTAAGAAAACATACAGAGGCCCGTTAGTCACTAGGGCTTCACCTTGAAACGTATCAGACTGAACTCACCCGTTAAAAAGAAAAAATTTAAAATGGTCAAACCCCAAACACATCCACAACTGATGTGGGACAAACCACTGAGGCTGAGGCCACCTCGGAACGAAACACTCCTTGTCAACTCAAAGGACACCAGCGAGAAGAATGCGCCAAGGAAACCCTAACACGCCTCCGGACTAGAACCCTCTAGGGTGAGAACTGCATTCAGGGCGGGTGGGAGGGAACCGGATCAGAGCAAAGCCCAGGCTCCACGGCGGTCAAGAGCAAAACTGCCTGGAGTTAAACGCCGACGCCGCCAATTACCAGTGGCCGTGCTTGGGCGGGTTTTTAACTTGTTTTCCCGTGTGGGAAACGGAGGAAACGATCACGGACCTGCGAGAGAATTAAGAGTTGATACATACATAAAGCTCTTACAACGGTATCTGGTCAGTAGTTAGCACTAAGGCTTTGCTTTTATTAAGATCCGCAGCAGCTGCTCCTCGCTCCTCCGTGCCAGCTTCTTCCGCGCTCAGCCCTCGCGCGGGTCCGACCTCTCCTCAAGGACCAGAACTTTTCTCGGCCACTGGCCCTGCCTTCGGGCCCCGGCCCCTCTCAGCCCTCAGCGGACCACCGCGTGGCGCGCCCGGACCCAGGACCGCAGCCCGCGGGCGGCCGCTAAGAGGGACCCCGCCCCGAGCTGCCGCCCAAACTCACCGCGGCGCTCCATGCCGGGGCCGCGCGCCGCCGCCCGACGAGCGCCCGCGGCCGCCCCCGACGCCCCGCCCCCGACGCCCCGCCCCCGACGCCCCGCCCCCGACGCCCCGCCCCCGACGCCCCGCCCCCGACGCCCCGCCCCCGACGCCCCGCCCCCGACGCCCCGCCCCCGACGCCCCGCCCCCCGACGCCCCGCCCCCGACGCCCCGCCCCCCGACGCCCCGCCCCCCGACGCCCCGCCCCCCGACGCCCCGCCCCCCGACGCCCCGCCCCCCGACGCCCCGCCCGTTAGCCCGCGCTCGGGGGGCGGGGCCCACCCGCAGGAGCGGCGGCCGCCGGCTCCCCACAGCCGGTTAGCCCCGCGCCGCGCCGCAGTCAGCTGTGCCCCCGCTGCACTCTGCTCCCCAACACGCTCAGACGCGTTGGCTGCCGCTGTGGCTGGCAGCAGGGCAGGTGGAGCGACCTTAGCAACAAGTCACCTGACGGTCAGAATTGGCTAACACGCGTTTCTCAGATGAGCAATCGACATTTCTTTCGACGACCTTCTTCCTCTCTCACCTACCCCCTTAAATTTTTTAAAAATAAAAGTTCCCAGGGAGCTAAAGTCTAACACAGGCCTGGTTCAACTCCTTTTCCACCGAAATAGATTAACGCACCATGGACCCTCACCATGAAAACCAATGGTGCCCCAGAAATGAAGCAAACCATTGAGAGGAAAAGAGTACCCAGGCCAGGGAAGCGGATGTGGCCAAGTGATTGGGCACCTCCTTTCCACATGGTAGGTCGCAGGATTCAGTTCCCGTGCCTCCTAAAAAGAAGACAAAGCACACAACGAACAGACACAGAAGAGCAGACAGTGAGTGCAAACAAGGGGTCAGGTGAGAGGGAGAAATAAATATTAATAAAGAAAATCTTTAAAAAAAAAACAGTCCCCAAGCCAAAAGGGGGCCAAAGCAACACAACCCTGATTAAATCACAAGGTTTTCAAAAGGAATGTGAGAAAGTTGCTCAACCTCAAACTCTCTTAAATCTATCTTAAAATATATTATGCTATTTTACCAACCACACCCCTCAATAAAGAGGACTGTGTACCTGATTAAAGTGGAAATCAATGTCACCAACTTCAATCCTCGAACGCTCAAATGGTCCTGATGGGAAGATGGAAAAGTATGGTGTAGAGGTGGTGTTAGGATAGACAGGAAGGAATACATATGCAAGAAGGAGAGAAAATGGAAAAGGAAAGACAAAGGTGTGAGAAAGGGAGAGAGAGACCAGTGGGAAACAGAAAAAGAGAGGGAAAAACCAAAAGTCAAACAAGACGAAGAGAGATGCAGAGACAAGAGGAGGCAGAGAACAAGAAAACAAGATGGAGACAGAGAAGTGACTAAAGAAAAACAGACTGCACCAACAGAGAAGGAGAGGAACGCCTCTCACACACTATAACAGTTCTGGGAAGTGAAGCTAATCAGGATAAATACGACAACCCAGTACACCTTCGTTACCTTGGTTCCATAATTATTTTTCTAACTTAATTTTTAAAAACTTACCCATTAAGACTTACATATAACTGTAGTAAGGTCAAAAGCAAGAGAAAAAATGAAGACACCTAAAAACCAAACACTCCTTCTCACCCCAAAAGAGGAGAATGATGCAACTTATACTCTCACCATGGAAACCACTGATGACTCTAAACTGAAGGGCACCAATGAGGAGAGAGAAAAAGGATTCTAAAGACCAAGGAGGGTGGGGGAAGAGCAACTGTCAGGGCACTCAAGGGAGGAAAGTCTGTCTCTCAAATCTGCTCTGGGATATTCTCAAGACCCTCCCAACCAGATCCACAACTTCCCTCTAATACCATCCCTCCCACTACACAGGTATTACCTGTCTCAGGGCTAACCTAACTCCTTTTTTTCCCAAGTGACATTTTGATTAACTGAACCCGCTAGTCGATTAATTGGTCAGGGCATGGCAGAGAGCAGGCCTTCAATGAATATAAGGCGACTAAATCATAAGCGAATTGTGGGAGAGAAATTTAGGAAAGTCTACAATCTAACTCTCCATAAGTCATTAAAAATCTATTAAATATGATTTGTCATCTCCATCCCTTTCTTAATAAGAAAGATGATCACATTTCAATATTTCTCAAAATCATAGCATTTTTAAAAGGATTTCTTTTTGAATACAGAAGAATTACCATAAACTATCTGCTATCTGGGACCCAGGAGCTCAGTCATTAGGCAGAGGAATAGTCAGACCAAAAAAGAAAGTACAATATCTTTACCCAAACACACTTGCGCCAAAACTATCCCGCTAAATCAGATAATTTCTTCCCAGTAAAGATTCCTGATTAAAAGTCTCAGTGGAACCTGTAGCAACTGACCTCATATGTGGTGAGGAGATGGTGCATTTTGGGGGGAAGGTGGACAGCCAGAAAGGTTCACACAGGAGGGAAGTGGGGAAAGGAGGAGGGAAGAGAGGAGGTAAAGAAGCAGGGCAAAGGAGGTGTGAAGAGAAGAGAGAAAAGGGGCATTGGCTGAATACAGAAAACCAGCAACAGATACAGAGTAAGAGGGAGGCAAAGAGAGCCAAGAGGACAGAGACCACAAAAAAGAGACTGGGGGGAGAGGAGGAGAGAAAGGGAGAAAGAAGAGGAGGAAGGAGAGAGAGAAGATGGGATATAGGCAGGAGGAAAGCAGGGAAGGAGAAAAAGAGAAACCATTTACACATCAAGGGGAGAGGAACATCTCCCACACTTTTGAATCTATGCAGGAAAGAGTTCAAGTGAAGAGAAACCAATTTAGTGGCTCTAAGATTGTTTGGAAAAGATAAATATGAGCACTCTAAGCCCCTTAGCTACTTGAGATCCACAAATGATTTTTCACACTGAACTTAAATAAACTTACCCCCTTCAAACTCCAAACACATATGTACAAAGGACAAATACACTGATAAGAGAAAGGCTACCTCAACACCAAATGCAACTTTGAATCCTACTGGAGGAGGAAGATGCAGCATGGATGTTCACCATGGAAACTGTTGATGATGCAAAAATGAAGGAAACCAATGGGGAAAGAGGAAGGAATTCAGAAAGCCAAGGAGGGCAGGGCAACCCTCAGGGGTTTCCAGGGAGGAAAGTCTGCCCCTCAGATCTGCTCTGAGTTATTCTCAAGACCCTTCCCACCAGATCCACCTCCAAACCTCTCAAAAGATTCAGTTATTGTACATATGACCTGACACAGAGCAGGTCCTTGATGAATTTTAGACAGTTAAATTATAAGTGAGGTTATGTCTTTCAGAAGTCTCTCAATCTCAAATCCCCTTTTAAATTTCTTAAGAAAATGGATTATCTGCCATCTTCTCTACCCCTCTTCACTAGTAAAGAGGATGGTAATATTTGGAAACATTCTCAAAAATGGTAGTTCACTTTTAAATTAAAAGTTATTTTATTAATTCCCCCCAACATGTATTTTGTTTAAAGAAATAAGATATCATACAAATAAATTTCAAGAATGAAAAGTACATTATTGCAACAATACTCTTCTGCAAGTTCAAAATTCTTAGTTGATAATAAAACATAGTTTTTAAAAAATAAAGACATAAACCATCAGAGTGTTTCTTGAAGTCCAGCATGTTAAAATGCTATCTGACAAGGTGCATAGAAACCTGTCTGGAAGCAACATATAATTGAAAAACTACCTGTGCAGTTTTTACATTATTTTCAATGTATCTAGAATTTTTTTCCTTTCCAAACAAATTCATATCGTCTAAAAGTTGCTCTTGAGTCAGCCATTCTGTGCAACCTCAACTTGTATATTGCCATTCTGTGCAACCTCAACTTGTATATTGCTAAAATCTTCATGTGTTCTCTTCAAACTGTCTGAGGTAGCAGACTGAACAGATTCTGATCTTTCTGCATTGTTAATTTTTTTAGGTAGGTGTTTTCATATTCCCAAAGTTGATTCTGTCATATAGGCAGCTTGCTTTTTTTCACAGCAGAGCACAGACCTAAAAACAACCTGGGTACAATTTCCTTCATCTCTGGCATCATGGTCTAAGTCCACTCCCCCACATCTTTGCATTGTGGAAGGGAGGGGGACTCCAGCTTCTTACCCTCCAACATCCCAGTCCTTGGGCCAGGGTGTATGTTGGGAGAGCAAGTCACCAGGCAGCCACTGGAAGGTGGTCAGGTGGCCTGGAGGACTGGTGGGCAGGAGAGCAGACAGGGAATGACTTCCTTTTTTTTTTTTTTTAATTTTTTTGGGGAGAATGACTTTCCGCACACAGACCTAGGGTCCTGGTGTATGCCTGGGCTGCAGCACCCCAGTGCCTTACAGGGTAGAGGAAGACTGGCAGCTCCTACTAGCAGAGGTTTGGCAGCTACTAGCTCCCCAACTGTCTCTGGCCGCTCAGGCATGAGTCCTACCTCTTCCCCTACTTCCCTGCTGTGAAGAATTGTCATCAAAGGAGAGCTGTCTGGCATAAAGGGACACACAGATTTGGCATAGGAAAACCAGGTGAAACACTCCACACCAGTGTCCTAGCATGTGCCTCAGACTGTCTTTTATAAACAAGTTAGCTAATTTGATACCAATAAATGTTTCTGACTAAAGTAGCTTGTTACCAATGTTAGGGGGAAAAAGAATTTTTTAAAAATCAAGACAAAGTTCCTAAACTTAAAGCTTCTGTCTAGATGCTGGCTCAATACCAATCCAAGACTTTATAGTAATAACTTTTTTTTTTTTTTGGTAAAGATTTATTTATTTATTTAATTTCCCCCCCTCCCCTGGTTGTCTGTTCTTGATGTTTATTTGCTGCGTCTTGTTTCTTTGTCTGCTTCTGTTGTCGTCAGCGGCACGGGAAGTGTGGGCGGCGCCATTCCTGGGCAGGCTGCTCTTTCTTTTCATGCTGGGCGGCTCTCCTCACGGGCGCACTCCTTGCGCGTGGGGCTTCCCCACGCGGGGGACACCCTTGTGTGGCACAGCACTCCTTGCACGCATCAGCGCTGCGCATGGCCAGCTCCACACGGGTCAAGGAGGCCCGGGGTTTGAACCGCGGACCTCCCATATGGTAGACGGACGCCCTAACCACTGGGCCAAAGTCCGTTTCCCAGTAATAACTTTTAATAATACTATGATTAGGAAAATATAACAATACTGCCCAGAATGGGCCTGGTGCACTTTTATGCCTGTTAAAATCCCACTCATGAACCTGCCCAGACCAAATGCCTTTCTTGTTCTGAAGCCTGCTTATTTTCTATACTGATATTCAACCTCCCTTTTGCACTTTCAGAGAGCACTGAATATAGTTTTATGGAGGTCTTTGTGGTACCCTCTGCCTTGTGCCACATTAGTGTTGTGGATTTGCCCTTACTGGAGTCTAATAAGATTTTCAGCACTGGATACCTAGCACAGTATCTGGAATAAACGAAGCCCTGTATTTTAATAAATACAGTAAAGATGACAAGTAGCACATAACTGAAAATACTTCCAGGGTGCACTAATGCTATGATATTGCTCACTTAGCACTAATCCCTAGGATCCAAAGCTGTGGCTGCAGAAACCACATACCTAGAGCCAGGGCTGTCCCAGCTGTCCAGTCCCCCAAGGGGATGGTACAGACGATGAAAGTGGATACTCCACAGGGGAGACCAGCCCTGCATGACAGCACAGGAGACAGGGGCTCTTCCTCTCAGCCACAGTTGTATTTCAGGCCTCTTGCAGAGAGAGAAATATATAAATAGAACAAATACTCCTGTTCTGGTGAAACTTATGCATAACACACAAAGCTCTTCAAAACCCAAATGTTCCTGCACCATCATTGATGCATGATAAAAACCAAGAATATCTCAGATGTAAAACCCTTCTAAGCCCCAGAAGATCCCTGAGAGCAAATGGAGACATTTAGAAAACTAACAGTCCTCACTTTGGTTAGAGAAGGGATGGGGGAGGACAGAACAGCTGTCAAGGAGCAGGCAGGCAATGGAGGCCTCTTGGAGTCTGCCTCCCAGGCAGTCCCTCTCTACAGAAGAATTCCAGCTTGGACATGAAGCCATGGCATCCTGGAACCTCCACTGAACTGATGAATCTAGTCACTGAGCATCAGTGGCTGGTAACATCACAAGGTACACAACCTAATGCTATTTGTTCGACAGCAAAGAACACTCCACCACCTATGAAGTAATCTTGCAAAAAAAGTGAAGCCTAAATTTGATCAAGCCTCTAGACCAGGGTGATTCTGCGCCCTAAAGGACATTTGACAATGTCTGGAGACATTTCTTATTGCAACTGTGGAGGGATTTCTACTGACCTCTAGTGGAGCTAAGGTCAGGGATGGTGGTTAATACCTTACACTCACAGGAGAGTTTACTTCCCCTCACCCCCTCCCCATATGCAACCAGCAAAGAATTATGGGGCCCAAAATGATCAATAGTACCAAGGTTGAAAAACTCTGTTCTAGATGCAACTACCACCAATATAAAGGATAAAGAAACATGTTAAATTACAGCACGGGATGTGCCCCAGCAAAATCTAGACAGCGGGCAATTTTATAGGATAAACAACAAACAAATTTAAGGAAAAAAGATAGAAAGAAAATCTCTAGACAAAAAGTCCTTAGAACAAATATCAAGTGCAGGAATAAATGGGACTCCATTGTAAACAACTAGAAAACTGAACAAAATTTATAATAATGTTTTGAGACATTAGACTACAGAGAGTACTGGGCTGTCTGTCATCCCTGATAGATGAAGCTTCAAAATAACTTTTTAAAATTTTATAAATTTCTTTAAAACAAAATCGGTGTTTAGAAAACAAAAGTAATAATGTATTGTGTCATTTATAACACAGGTAAAAGTAAAATATATAACAATAACTCAAGTAAGGAGGGGGGAAACAGTAAGGGTCTTACGTTATTTGTGAAGTAGCATAATACTATTTGCAAGTAGACCATGGTGAGTTAAAGATTCACATTGAAAGCCAATAGCAGGAAGCAAATGTGGCTCAAGCAACTGGGCACCCGCCTTCCACATGGGAGGTCCCAGGTTCAGATGTGGCTCAAGCAATTGGGTTCCATCTCTCACAGGGGAAGGCCTAGGTTTGGCTTCCAGTGCCTCCTGCGGAAGATGAACGGACAATGAGCAGACAGACAAGGGAGCCATGGGGTGGGGGGGAGGATAAATAAAAATTTTAAAAATGAAAAACTTATTAAAAAAGCCAATAGTAGACATAACTGGAATTTCATCCTATCAATTTAAAAGAAGGCAGAGAAGAAGAAAAAAAGACAAAGGACAGATAAGACAATTTAAAAAAGAGCAAGATGATATACTTAAAGACAATTATATCAATAATTACATTAAATATAAATACTCTAAACACCCCAATAAAAAGGCAGAGATTGAAAGACTGGGTTAAAAAGTGAGACCCAATTATATACTGCCTATAATAAACAGATTTGAAATATAAAGACACAGATAGATTGCAAGTCAACGGGCAGAAAAGAAGTACACCATGCAAATATTAATCATGAGAAAGCTGAAGTGGCTCCATGATATCAGACAAGGAATTTTTTACCAAGTATAAAGAACATTTCATAATGACAATTAAGCCAAGTAATCATAAAGACGTAAGATCCTAAAAGTGTGTGCACCTAAATATAAAACTTCAGAATATATAAAGCAACTGACAGAACTGAAAAGAAAAAGAGACAAATTCCCAATGACAGCTGAGATTTCAACAATCTTCTCTAAGTAACTGATAGGACAAATGATAGAAAATCAGTAAGGATACAGAAGACCTGAACAACATTATCAACCAACTTGACCTGATTGACATTTATAAAGAATTCTACCCAATAACAGCAGGATAACACATTCTTTTCAAATGCACATGGAATAGTCATTAAAACAAAACATATGGAACCATAAAACTAATTCCAAAAAAGTTAAGAGGAGTAAAATTATACAGATTATGCACTCTAACCAAAACAAATTAAATCAGAAATCAATAATAGAAAGATATCTGAATACCCCCACCCCCAGATATTTAGAAATTATGAAACATGCTTTTAAATAATCCATGGGTCAAAGATGAAACTAAAAAGAGCATTTGAAAATATTTTTAACTGAATCAAAATGAAAAATGAAAACACAACCTATTAAAATGTGTAGTTTACTCAGTTAAAGCAGTGGTTACAGAGAAATAACCACCATAGATGGCTTACTTTAAAAAAGAAGGGTCCACTAAAATCAATCATCTAAGCTTCCACTCTTCCACTCTGAAGCTAGAAAACACAGAGCAAATTAATTCCAAAGTAAATAAAAGGAAGGAAATAATAAAAGTAAATATCAGTGATATAGAAAACAGACAATAGTGAAAAATCAATGGAATCAAAAAATTGGTTCTTTGAAAAGATCAATCAAATTAATAAAAATCTATCTAGACTGATCAAGAGAAGAGAGAAAACACATATTACTAATAGTGAAAAATCAATGGAATCAAAAATTGGTTCTTTGAAAAGATCAATCAAATTAATAAAAATCTATCTAGACTGATCAAGAGAAGAGAGGAAACACATATTACTAATATCATGAATGAAGGTCCCAGAGATGGTAAAAGAATAATAAGAAATGTTATGAACAACTTTATGCCACGAAATTTTACAACTCTGAAAAAAATGGAAAAAAATCCTTCAAAGATAAATATTATCAAACCTACAATAAACATAAAATTGGAATAGCCCTGTATGTATCAAAAAAACTAAACACATGATCTAAAACTTGCCACGAAGAAAACTAGAGACCCACATGTCTATCCTTGTGAAATCTAGCAGACCAGATAAAAGAATACCATTCCTACACAAAGTCTCAGAAAATAGAGGAGGCATGAATGCTTCCCAATTCAGTTCTATGAGGTCAGAATTACCTGAAATGAAAACCAAAGACATTACAAGAAAACAACAGAATAATTCCTTAACAGAGTATTAGCAAATCAATCCAACAATATATAAAGAGGGCAATGCATGATGACCAAGTGGGATTCATCCCAAAGATACAAGCTTAATTTAACATTCAATGGAGAAATACAATCATCTCAATAGACAAAGAAACAGCATCTGACAAAATCCCATGCCCATTCATGATTAAAATAGCAATCTAAAAACTTTAGGGAATTCCTTCAACCTTATAAACTACACCTACAAAAATTAACAGCTAACATCACAGTTAGTGATGAAAGACAATTTTTTGTGTTTTTTCCCCCTTAAGATCAGGAACAAGGCAAGGATGTCCAACATCACCGCTTCTATTGAATATTGTTACTGGAGGTCTTAGGTTGCACAAGAATACAAAAGAAAGAAATAAAAGGCATCCAGATTGGAAAGGAAAAAAGTAAAACTTTATTCAGAAACAACACATATGTGTATCTAGAAAATCTTAAGAAACCTATAAATAAATGAATATAGCAAGGCCACAGAATACAAGTTCAGTATACTACAACCAATTTTATTTCTACATATAGCAACCAACAATTAGAAAATGACATTTTAAAGATCAATAAAATTTACAGTAGCATCAAAAAATGAGAAATTCTTTGGGATAAATTTAACAAAATATGTGCAAGATCATAAACTGAAAATTACAAAACACTACTGCAAGAAATTAAGGAATTGGATAAATGGACAGGCAAACCATGTTCAGGGACGGGAAGAGTTAATATTAAGACATCAATTTACCCCAAATTATCTATAGTTTCAAGTAATCCCTAACAAATCCTTGCAGACTTTTTTGTACAAACTGACAGACTGAGTCTATATTAAATTGTAAAAGATCTAGAATAACCAGAACTATTATGAAGAGAACCAAGTTAAAGGCTTACATTACCTGACTTCAAGACTTACTATAAAGCTAAACTAGTCAAGACAGTATGTATTGGTATAAAAAGAGGTATATAGATCAATGGACGAGAATAGAGTTCAGAAAATAGGCCCACATATATGAGGTTAATTGATTTTCAACATAGGTGCCAAAGGAACTCAATGGAGTTACTTTCCATAAAAGGTGCTGAAATAACTTGATATCCATATGGGGAAAAAAAATTAACCATGCTCTTAGTTCACAGCATACCCCAAAATTAACTTGACATGTAACACAGACCTAAACAAGACACTAAAATTATCAATTTTTTAGATTCAGAGATAAGAAGGGTGAGCTGCCTATTTGGGTAAATGAAGGTTTGTGCGGTTTTTTTTTAACACAGCCAGGCCAACTCATTTATGTATTGTTACAGCTGCTTTTGAGCTATAATATCTGAGTTGAGTAGTTGGGATGGTATGGCCTGAAAACCTAAAATATTTACTACCTGGTCCTTTAAGAAAAGTTTTCAGGATCTTTTTCTAAAAGAGCACATTTTCTAAAAGAAAATCTAGGAAATAATTTCTGAGGACACAAAAAATGGGAACCATTAAAATAAAAAAGTTTTTAAAAAGCAGCGGTAAACTGGACTTCATAAAAATTTCAAACTCCTGCTCTTTGAAAGAGTTAAAAATGAAATGCAAGCCAAAAATTAGCAGTAAATATTTGACAAAGGACTTGTACCCAAATTATATCAAGAATTCTTACAAATGAATAATAAGAAAGCAATACAATTAAATAATGAGTAAAGTATGTGAACAGACACATGACGAAAGATATATAACTGGGCAATAAGCACATGAAATAGTGCTCAACATCATTAGTATCAGGAAAAAGCACATTTAAACCACAATGAGATACCATTAAATACCCACTAGATTTTTAATGTTAGCTTGTCAGAAATACTGAATGTTGGTGAGGAAGTACAGCAACTTTAACTATCATACATTGCTGCTATACACAAGGTCCAGAACCACTTCGGAAAACAGCCTGACAGTTTCTTACACAGTTAAATATACATTTACTACATAAACCAGCAATTCTACACTTTTATGTACCCTAAAGAAATTAAAGCATACATTCACCCAAAACTTATACACAAATGTTCTTACAAACTTTTTTCCATGATAGTCAAAAACGGGAATAAACCCAAATGTCCAACAGATAAAAGGATAAACAAATTGTGCTATATCCTTACAATGGAATATTACTTAACAATTAACTACTTAACAGTAAGTATCCAGGATACAGCAAAAATCATGGATGAATCTCAAAAGCATTATGCTAAATAAGTTAAGCCAGGCGCAAAAGATACAAACTATGTGATTCCATTTACATGAAATTCTAGAAAAGATGATCCCAATCTTTGGTGACAAAAAGCTTATTAACAGTTGCCTGGGACCGGGGGCGGGGTGCTGTATGTGTATGTGTATGTGTGTGTGTGTATGTGTGTGTGTGTGTGTGTGTGTTGGGGAAGTGGGGGAAGGATTACAAATGAGCTTAAGCGAACTTTTTGGAGTGATGGAATAGTTAAATCATTGTGGTAGTCATTACATGGGTGCATACATTTTGGAAACTCATTCAAAAGCTTTGCTTAAAAACAAAGCATTTTATTATATTTAAATTATACCTCAATAAATTATATGTATGTGTATATGTATGTATATCATAGAAATTTCATTGTGTGGCCCTTATCTGAGTCCTGAATCAAACAAACTTTAAAAAAACAGTATGACCTATTAGGAAATTTTATTGAATACTACCTGGATATTTGATAATGGCAATAGCATTATATTTAAAAGGCAATCTTATTATTTTGGAAATATATTCTGATATATTTATGGATGAAATTATATGATGTCTGGGATTTGCTTCGAAAAAACGAGGAGGATACAGTGTGGGTATAGGTAAGACATGACTGATCATGAGTTGTTAATTTTTGAAACTTGGGTTGGATAAATGGGAGTTCATTATACTATCCTGCCTATTTTCATTATGTTTGAAATTTTCCATAATAAAAAAGTTGTTTGCTTGTTTTAAAGAATTATCTACCCCCATCTCCCCATCAGACCTATCATTTTCTTTGCCCTCTGCTCCCCCTATTTTCCTAGCACAGCATACAAGTCATGTGTTTCAGAGTTGATCAAATCCTATATTCCCCTAAAAGTCACTTTCAGAAAACAGAATCATTTGAAAGCCAACCAGCTACACACAAATCCAACACATTATGCACAAATCTGACATGATACTGGTGCTTAGTGAATATTAGATAAATAAATCATAAGTAAACTTATGGGAGGTTATGCTTGAAGAGTCCCTCATAGTTAACCCTCTTCCCTAATACTTTTCAAAATATATTAAATATCTCCCAACTTTTTCATCCCCTTCCTTCGATAGGACTATAGTATTTGAAAACTTTCTCAAAGACAAATAACCAAACATTTTTTAAGACAAAAAAAATTCTTATCTAGGGAGGCAGTATCATCAAATACCTGCTTTGTGAAACAAGTGATTCATTTAAATCAGAGTAAAATTCAAATCCTACACACACACACACACACACACACACACAAACAAACCAAACAAACAAAATCTTCATCTCATCTAACATTACCGTTCTGGAGATAAGGTGGGAAATTTTAAAAAATATAAATAAATCCTTCAAAGCTTCAAAGCAAAAAAAACACAGAAACGGGAGCAATAAGGCACTGGTATGTATTACACATAACCAATAACTGTTCCGAAGGGCCCTGGTATCTTCTGTGATTTTTTTTTTTTTTTCTGAGATACCGGGACCAGGGATTGAACTTCTGAGCTATACCAGCTTGCCTGTGTTGGGATTTTTTTTGGTTTGTTCATTTTGTTTTTAGGAAGTATCCAGGATTGAACTTGGGACCTCGTACGGGGGAAGCAGGCTCTTCAACCATTTTAGCTACATCCACTCTCTTTCTGTGATTATTAAAATCATTCTCTTCAAGCTCACACACAACACTTCTTTCAAGAAGACTTTCCATTCTCTCCACTGAAAATATATCATCTCTCCACTTTCTCATAAGGTATTCAGCATACTTCTTTTGGGGAACTCAAGTTATTATGCCTTGGGCTCTGCTTATTCGGTTGTCTATTTCTACCCAGTAGATCAAAAGGTTCTACACGACCCTCTAGCAGAGTGGGATCACACAAAATTTTCTGAGTGAATGCTGAATGAATCACCAAACAACCCAGGAATGAAAATTTTCCCAGTGAGCCTTCCCAGCATGAGCTTTTCAATGTGGAACTAACTCCTAGGACCAAAAGCAGAGTCTGCAGGAGCCCACATTCCTAGGTCAAGGGCTTTCCAACAGATTTCTGTGTGAGGTGGCAACTTTCTGTGTGAGATTACAAAGTGAAGGTGCTGACAATTTAGTTGGATCTTCTATTTTAGGGAGGTGAGGGAAACTGAAACATCCAACCACCATAGATTAGCTGGACAGTGACAATTTCATTACTACCTGGGTCTATCTCACTTTCTTCAAATTCACTCAGACTCTCAGAACCATGAAACCAAATGTATGATAAAGCTAAGGAAGCTTAAACTTCAGGATTCTTCACTTGCATAGTTCCTACAATCAGGAAGCATTTCTAAGTGTGCATTTCTGGCAAAATGCCAAAAGAAATTTCAAAAGAAAGGGATCTAAATCTCCAAGACTCCCATAATTTGTTGTGCTTCTTTACTCTATAAATATTCACTTTCATATCTAATTTTGAATTCTTTTTCTTAGAGAAGGGAAAAAAAAAACTGAATAAGTTAGTGAAGCTAATTCTCAAAGAAGAGGGAAGGAAAAGGTAAATGTGGAACAAAAGGTTCCTTGGCTGTTTCAGCTGTCCCACAGTCTTGCAACTTCGACAAAATATTCCCTAACATTCCATAAAGATCCACTTTTAGAGGACAGAGGTTGTCAAGAATCCAAGAAAGGGAAGTTGGAGGGGATGGTCTCTAAAGAGGGGTGGTGGTGAAAAAGTAATATAGACTGTACTTTTCAGAAGGGCTGAGACTTAGCTCCTCTGTTTCGGCTAAAGCTAGGCCCTCTCCTCAAGTACTGGAGTTTTCATCTTAGTGTCCTGGGACATCCAGGAGAACAAACTCACAGAGACGTGCTCTCCTTGCAGGAGCTGCAGTCTCTGGCCTCTCAGTTCCTATTTTTCAAGGTACAGAAATTTGCCCTTAGGGAAGAAGGCTGGGAAGGAGTGGATGGGTCTGAGGCTGAAGGAGAGGGGGTGTAGACAGGAGACACGGGGTGGGGGGGGGGGAATGGAGAGAGAGAGCGATCGAGACGCACCATAGAGGGTCACGGGGAGAGAAGGGGAAAGAGGGTGGGTTTTGGGGTACCTTTAGGTCTCGCGCCCCTCCCCCCTCCAACAAATAACCTGGATTAAAGTGAGGGTGAGGAGGTCAGGTAAGAAGAGGTAACTATGGAACACGACATCTCCCACTTTATCTCAGCCTTTGCACTTGTTAGACTGATCTCAGAAAACGTCACCCAACTCCCAAAAAGGGCCCCGAGAGAGGAAGACGAAGTGAAGACCCAGTAAAGGAAACCAACAGGAAAAGGATAAAGGAGCGCCTGAATTCCACACGCGGCCGGGGAGGTCGGGAGGCCACCCAGCGGAGGGGGCTGCGGGTCGCCCGGGGAGGCCCTGGAACCCGAGGAGAGGCCGCCCCGCCCGCCTCTCCTCCGCGGCCCCTCTCCGGGCGCTCGCGGCGACCGCACAGCCCGCTCCTCGGCTCCAGCCTCTCAGCGCTCCGCCCTCGCCTGGGTCCGACCTCTCCCCGAGGACCAGAACTTTTCTCGGCCCCTGGCCTTGGCCTTCGGGCCCCGGCCCCTCTCAGCCCGCAGCCTCCTCCGCGCGGGACCACCGCGTGGCGCGCCCGGACCCAGGACCGCAACTGGCGGGCGGCCGCTGAGAGGGACCCCCGCCTCGAGCCGCAGCCCCGCACTCACCGCGGCGCTCCATCCCGGTCCCGGGCGCCGCCGTCCGACGAACGCCTACGGCCGCAGCCGCCACCGAGGGCTGGAGCTCGCCGCCCCCATCCCCCACGGCCCGCGGACGCCCGGCCAAGCCACAGCCGCCGCCCCTGCAGCTACCGCCACGACCGCGCCAGCCACGGCCCGCCCCGCCCCCGGGCCTCGCGCTGCCCGCCCGCCCCGCCCCCTGGGGACCAGCCCATTGGCCCGCGCTCCCGGGGGGCGGGGCTCGGGGCCCACCCGCAGCAGGGGCGGCTGCCAGCTCTCCCGCGCTCGTTAGACCCGCGTGGCGCTGGCTGTCAGCTACGCTGCAGCTTGCACGTTGATCCCCCCACCTTGCAAGACGTGTTAGCCGCCTATGCGGCTTGCAGCAGGACAGGTGGAGCGAACCTTAGTAACAAGTCACCTTTTGCACCTTCCAGCAGGTCCTCCAAACTTGTTTAAGTGAACATTCCTCAGGTATGAACTCCTTCCAGCCAGTAATCTGGTCTTCAACTTGTTTAATTGACCTTTCTCCCGCTCCCCTTCTCCCTATAGAAACAAAAATACATTTTGTGCCTAGTTTTAAAACTACTCCCTTTTAATGTACCATTTTGTGTGATCTGTGTATCTTTAAAAAATAAAAAGATTTTGTAAAGAAAAACATCAGGAAAAAAAACTGCTCCCATTCTTTTCTTTTATTGTCATTTTCAGAAAACTAAACTACTCAAAACAACAACTATTATGTACAGGACCTGACACATGAAAGGTGCTCAATACAAACTAGTTGAATGCCGGTCCCTCTAAACTTCCCTTCATGCTACTTACTTCTTACCATTAAATGCTCCTTGAGTAATATGACTCATCAATACGGTGAAGGGAGGGGGAAAAAACTAAACTAAATTAAAGCACTTCGTAGATGTTGGATCAGTAATACATCATGTATGAAAAAAGTACAGCATTACTTTTGAATAGTTAGAATAGTATTAGTAATACTAACAAATCTACTAAGAACAGCCTTCCTATGATCTATGCTGACACATAGCAGGCACTCCATGAATATTAACTGAGTGAATGGGTGAGTACGTTTTGAAAAAATCTCTCAATCTCATCCCCCCTTAAATCTTTTTCAAAATAAATATCTGTCATATTCTTCACTCTTCTTCATTAGTAGGGAAGAATGTGATATTTGAAGACATTCGCAGAGAAAGATAGTTAATTTTTACAATAAAATAAATACCACTATTAACTAAGAAGGAATGAAAATAAAAAATCTGCTGCCCAGGACAGGTGGCTCATGTGTTTGGCAAAGAATCAAAGGACAAAGGGCAACACTTCCACCAAATCCTGTAACAGTGTCCTAGTGCATCCCTTAACCATCTGAATAAGCCAATTTTTTTTTTTTAAACCAGTAAGTGTTTCTTGGTAAAAGTGGCTCATGATCACTACTTTGGGGAGATGAAGGGGAATCTCAGACAAATAAACAAAAACTCAGAGGCATAGCTGGATGATGGATTAATAATGAAACATACATGACAGATAGGGTAGTATTGCTATTTTGTAATTACAGTATACATTAATAGCACTCTGCCTATTGAAGTGTTCTTCATTCCTTCCATGTTAGAGAATACCACCTCTTCTCTGAAGCCTTCCTATTCTTCCCACTGAAAATCAATAAGCCTGTTTGACATTTTATGGTACATAGGATACTTGCCTTGTGGCTCTTGTGGCTCTCATGTCATGTTTATTTGGTAGTGTTTATTTATACTAATTAGATTGCCAAGTTTTACAATACTACATTACCTAGGTCTGTATGTGGTACAGAATGTGTCCCTACTAAATATTTTCTAGAGGAATGTTGAGGGACCAGGAGTAAAACTCCCTCCAGGGTGTTTTTTGTTTGTTTGTTTTGTTCTTTACCATAAGCTCTGCTCAACTTGGTCATAACTATTGGAACCAAGTGCAGTGGCTTCAAAACTAGCCGATCATAACAAAGGTTGTCCCAGTTGCCCTGTGCCCTGAGGTGAGGGCCTGGTAATGAAGGAAATGATTCCTGTGGCAGTGGAGGTGGGAGCCCAGTCTGACAGGAGAGCACAGTGGGCAGGTAATTTTCCTCTTAGCCACTCTTCAATGACAGGCAACACTGTCCACCAGGCCTACCCTATTTTAATTCATTCCACAGCACTGGCGATATATTAGGGAACTTTAAATCCACTTTCAGACTTTTCTGAGCCATAAGTGAAATGCCTGGGAGAGGGGAAGAAATAATGGGAGCAGGCAGGGCTGGCCCCAATGCAGGCAGGCACCCTGTCCCTAATGCTGTATTTGGCCTCGTGACTGGAGCATTTAGAAAGAACGATGGAGAGCCTGGTGGGCCACAATGAACACAAAGGCTGCAGATTCCACAGTGGACAAAACTCACCAAGCAGGTTATTAATCTTGATTCCGTGATGGTTGTAATTGAGGAACAAGGGATCAATTCAGACCACATGCTGGAAATGAGTGAGAAAAGCATTGTAAGTATCCAAGAATTCTGTGTTGTCATGAGGAGAGGAAACTGAGCAAGATTTCCGGAAGAAGGGAGGGAGGGAGGGAGGGAAGGAAGGAAGGAAGGAAGGAAGGGAGGGAAGTCTGGCTTAAGTGGAAAAGTCATAAATGAGTGTATGGATATGATAGTATTCTCATTTTATATCTAGACTAAGGTATTCAATTTTAAACCCCCAGTTTTTGTTATTTTAAACTTGTTGTAAGACATGTGATGACATAAATATCTATGCTGGAGCCACCATATACCATGACCCTACCTGATGTCCAAGCAACATGTACACGGAAATGCTCTATGAATGGTCAGAGCAAAAAACAATATTCACGCTAAAAATGAAATTAAATGAAATAAAAATGAAATTATTGATAAAGAAATGATAGTGATTATGATGACAGCAATAATCACTAACCTTGGTGGTTTACTCTGTTCTAGACACTGTTTCAACTATTCTTTACATCTAGCAAGTCATTTACTCCTCACAACAACTCTGTGAGGAACTGAGACACAGAATTAAAGAAGCTCAATAAACAGTTTTCTGCTGGA
Organism: Dasypus novemcinctus; assembly: GCF_030445035.2. Taxonomy (NCBI): domain Eukaryota; kingdom Metazoa; phylum Chordata; class Mammalia; order Cingulata; family Dasypodidae; genus Dasypus; species Dasypus novemcinctus. The sequence goes on along the minus strand of NC_080681.1, from coordinate 31,624,539 downwards.
TTTTATGAAAATTGACATTAAAATTAAGAAGTCTGACCATACGTTTCTTAGAAAAAGATAGCCGGGGCAGTCACCTATTTTAGTCTACTGGTGCCGGTCTGGCCTTCTTGTTCTTTCCCTGCAAGGACCCTCTTGCTGCAGGGCCTTGGCCTTTGCTGTTTCCTCTGCCAGGAATGGGCTCCTCCCATGTATCCATTAGCCTTGTTCCCTGGCTTTCTACTGGTCTCCTCTCCATAGAGGCATTCCCTGACAATATCTGATCATTCCCACTCTTTGATGCTTCCTGTCTTCCTTACCGTGCTTTAATTTTTTCCATAGTACTTATCCTCTATGCTGTGGCATAGAGTTCTTTGTTTATTTATATAGACAGAAGGGACTCACCCATCTTGTTCTCTCCTTTTCCCTAATCCCTTAAAAAGTACTTGGAATTAACCAATATTTTCTTTATTATTAAAGGAACAGTAGTACGTATGCCCAACACTAGATTTGCCTTTTGAAAAGATTAGTGTTAACATTTTGAAAAATTTAATCAGATAAGAGAACCATGTTTCTTCTCTTGACAAAGATTTCATATTAGTTGCTTGTAACCAACATGCTATAACACATGCCGAGGTTCATTGCTTCACCAAATCTTTATCTGACAGAATCATAAATAACTCCAGAATCTTAAATTACTTCCTTCCTTCTTTAGAGTGGAGAGGTAAACATTTTCTGCCATTGTTCTGCTTTCATCTATTCCACCAAATGTTGACTAGATAAGAAAGCAAATACAGCTACACCTGTAGCTGTGAACCTGTGTATTCTATTCCCTGCATAATGCTATGCTTTGAGGTGTAGTATGTCATTTGAGCCTCAAAACAACCCAAAGATATTATAAGATGAGATAATATGAGATTGGTTTTTCCCATGAGAATTCCATAATTTTCAGAGTCAGAAGGGATGTTAGAGTTCATCTACTCAATTCTCCTTTATTCTCCCATCCCAGCTTTCCTAGAGATCACACAGTTCTTCATTGGCCTAACTATTGGGCCTTGAATCAGTTCTACACTAAGTTTTAAAAATCCTGTGACTCTATGAAATTAGAACAGTACACCTATCTACATCATTCTTGGTTTATGAAGCAAATGTTTGAAATACACTAACAGGTTTAAATCTGAAATTTTATCTGCAAAGTTTCTCCTATTATTTTGGCTGTCTAAATTATTGTTACTGAAGAAAAATGGTCTTTAAAACTGTATGGCTTAGCATGGAACCCAGTGAAAGAGATTGGTTTACAGTTGAAGTAGAAAGTTGTCCTCAGGCATTCTGGAACACATGCACATATTATTGCCTTTTTTTCCTGGGTAGAAGCCTGCCTGGATTTAGGAAGTAGAGCCCAGTGGAAACATTACTAATCTCTTTCTTTATCTACTCACTGAACAAATATTGCTAAACCCTCTGAGAAACAATGCAACACTAGTGACTTTAATGAGTGTTTTTCTTTCCAACTACATAAGGGTGGTTGCCTGTGGCATGCTTGCCAGAGGACTGGGAAGTAACTGCTTGTAAAAGTTGAAAAATATTTAGTTTTACAAACCTGTTTCAGTAATGTTGCTTTTTAAATTCATACAAGAAGATACTCTGCTTCATAGCATCAGAAGAACTATTACTATCCAACCATTTAGATACCTAGATGTTAAAGATTAGTTTCTGAAATAATCTCAATAGCTGACAATGTAGGGCTTAAATTTGGAGAAAGAGAATACAGGGAGAAAAAACAAGTACTATGGGTACTTATAATGCTATTATAGCATTATAATGCTATAATATTGGTACCTAGAAGTGTCTATAAGCACTTTTGTTTTGAAGGTTTTAAAGAATATTAACTGATTGTTATTGACATATAGACATCCTTTACCTTATTATGCTTAGTGACATAGTCAGTTTAGGATGTTCACCAGTGTAATTCAATTTTGTCTGGGAGATACACGGTACAGGAATACGAGGTCACAGAAATAGCCATATGTCCTACTTGCCAATAAAACTGATGAAACATTTCTTATGTAACATCTCTGAAACCATCAGCTTAGTATATTCAGGGTGGAGAACAGGTAGAATGGCAAAGAAGGCATTTGTGAGTTGCCTTGCTTAGGAGTTAGCCTGAGTTAGGTGGCAAAGTGAAACATGCTTTAGATCCCTCTTGTGACAAGACTACTTGGTTGCAATGGACAAGGACAAGCCAACTGACAGCAGACTTTCAATGACTTCCTTCGGGGTAACGACTAAGAACCAAGAGTTAAAAAACAAAACAAAAAAAAGCCCTCCATTCAGGAAAAGTGACTAAAAGACTAAGAGATAAAACAAGTAAAAACAAAACAAAACAAAACAGAATTATGGAAACAAGTAGAATAGTAGACAAGAGGTCTTGGTATAGATCTTGAAGTTACTTAAAGACTCAAAAGAGTAGGAGAGGTAGAGGGTGTGTGTGAATCAGGGACAGTGGATTCCAAGAAAGATCCAGAAGGCCCCTTTGAAGAAATTTAACAGAAAACTGGTATTATAATTTATACAAACTTTTGAGAATACCAAAAAGTCCGTGAAATGGAACTGCAGATGCCAATAGCAATGTTGCATACATGAATCAATGTGTGAAGTGCTATGAAAACTAAAGGGGGTAGATGGTTTTGGTAGTGGGGGGCGGGGAGGAGCGGGGCAGGGTGGGACTGTGAGGAGGAGAAAAAGAAAAAGACAGAGATCACAGCTTAGGGAAAGTTACTTGAGAACAAAGTAGGCCACTGATCTATGTGACAAGGCAGCACCATTAAAATTCTAAGACTCAAATAATAACACCTCTGATGGGTTACATTTAGACCTAACACGCCCTTTTCGCCCGTAGAAATATTAAGACCATGGTTGAGAGTTGCCTTTACCCAATTCTTTAAGTGGTGCATTTCTTTCTTCCCAATATTCACAAGTCACAGTGAGTCAATTATTGACTCCTACTCTGGGGTGTGGGCCAGGATGCAGCATCATATCCATTGTAATATCACTGCTATTAAAATCAGAAGGCAGGATGTTTACAAGCCTGGTATTCTGTGCATATTTTAAGAGGGAGGAGGCTGGCTAGTTTCTGCGTAGGGTAAAAGGGATTCCCTGGTCTCTTCTTGTGGCCAACAAAGGAGCATTTAGTGTGACAGTTTTAAGGTTACTGTTGCTACACCTGCAATTGGAATTGGTGGCTAGTTGATAATAGCAATTCCCTAACAGTGCTTGGCTCATCATAAGAGCTCAATAGACATCAATTTACTTTCTTTTTTTTTTTTAAGATTTATTTATTTATTTATTTCTCTCCCCTTCTCCCACCCCACCCCACCCCCACCCCAGTTGTCTGTTCTCTGTGTCTATTTGCTGCGTGTTCTTTGTCCGCTTCTGTTGTTGTCAGCAGCACGGGAATCTGTGTTTCTTTTTGTTGCGTCATCTTGTGTCAGCTCTCTGTGTGTGCGGCGCCATTCCTGGGCAGGCTACACTTTCTTTCGCGCTGGGCGGCTCTCCTTAGGGGGTGCACTCCTTGTGCATGGGACTCCCCTACGCGGGGGACACCCCTGTGTGGCAGGGCACTCCTTGCGCACATCCACACTGCTCATGGGCCAGCTCCACATGGGTCAAGGAGGCCTGGGGTTTGAACCACGGACCTCCCACGTGGTAGACGGATGCCCTAACTACTGGGCCAGGTCCACTTCCCCCTCAATTTACTTTTCTATTATCTTTTGGTTCTGCAGCATTTCACAGTATACAAAGATTTGCCACATCTATTATCTCAATTAATTTTCAAAACAAGTCTGTGAAATATAATGGTTGTTACTTCTATTCAGCAGATAAGAAAATTGTTCTTCAGGGAAGGTGAGCTATAGATCTAAAGTCACACAAGTTAACAGCACAGATTGAACTCAGAGCAAGGTCACTTGTCTTCTGAAGCAGGACTCTGTCCTTTATATCCACCACTTTATATATAGTTCTATTCTACACTAGATGTTTCATACAATGCACTTTGATCAAGGAATGGCATTTTCTGTACTCACCAAATATTCTATCTAATAAAGAATTTTGAAATACATTATATAGATTGCATCTGCCCTATAAATACTAAATGAATAAACCCAGAACCATCTCACAGATTACCACTTGCTTGGTTCAAAATTCCTAAAATGTGAGTGCTTAGAAGATACTTTCTCTTACATAAATACAGAGTTAGAACTTACTAACACCCAGGACTAGATTGAACAGAGATAAACTTTAGATATTTTCTGGCTTATTTATTTTATTTTGGGTGTGTATGTGTGTATGATTGTAGGGTGGGGGAAAGGGAGGCAACAACATTGTTTCTATGGGAAAATGAGTCATAGATTCTTTATGCTAGACTTATAAGCAAAATTTTGGAAGACAATCCATTGGTCGGATGGCAACTCCTTGAAAATTAAGAATTTTCAAAGACCGGGTTTCTGTTCCTCTCAAACCAATCTATAAATAATTCAGAAGGCACTTCAAGAATCTTGCAGTGTCTCTGGATGGCCAGTTTGACACCCATGACACAGCCCAGTGATATATGCCCTATGGAGGCAGAGAAATGCTAGTTAATAAGGTGCTAGATGACAACAGAATGTTGACTACATTGCATAGACGACGGTTTCCTAAAGGAAATTCTATCAGAACCTCTGGTAGCTTCTGAATGAATTGCATTCAGAATGCATTGATTTCATGACTCATCCACCTCTCTTCCCTCTGAGAGAAAGAAGAAGCTGATAGAAGTCCAAATTAAATGCTAGAGGGCTAATTATTTGGTGTAATATAAGGAGGTGTTAAAGTAGAATTTGGAAACTCAAAGTTCTAGAGATTGGAACGAACAGACAGCCAGACCCTACAAGAGGCATCTGCTCCTCCTTGGCTCCTGCCCACTGGGGTCATGGGTGGAGTGACTGACCACACATCTCAATTTGCCCTGGGTAGTCTCAGACAATGCCTGTTGTTTGGGTGTAATTATTAACAAAGCCTCCTTTCAATCTCACAAGTGTGCTAATTCGAACACTCTACTACATGGGCACGCTAGTCATAGAAGAATTCTGGCTTAGTGTTGCCTGGTCTTCTGATTTTTCAAGTCAGAAATTTAGATTTTTAAAGAACATCTCTGGATTTTTAAATATGCTCAACAAATTCTGAATTTTAAAAAAGTTTGTCCAGGCCAAAGAAAACTTATGAGGGGCATAATGTGGCCTGAGTTTTAAACCCTGCTCTTTGGTTTGCCTTTTTGGAGGACTTGTGTCACAGAGGTCCTCTGTGAGGTCCTCAGAGGTAAAACAGAGTCTTGGGATGCCTCCCACATGGAAGGGCCTTCTGCTTTAGAAAGTTCCCGTGGAAATCAGGAAGAGGTCCAGGCAATGAAAGTCCTGACCTGGGCATCTTAGGCTAGTTGCCTTAATAATAATTATAGTTAGCACTTTGGCATGTACTAAGTAAATCACATGGATTATCTCATTTACTCTTCACAATAACCTGTGAGGAATTACTATATCCATTTGTCCAATGAGGAACCTGAGGCTTAAAGTGCCTAATTAGTTTGAACAAGGTCACCCAGTTAGTAAGGGGTAAATCAGGGTCCAAATTTGTATCAGACTTGGTTTCAAAGACCATGCCTTCATCCTTGGTGCTCTGCTGCTTCCCACAGTAAAAGGATCAAGTTTTTGCTTTCCCTTGGTATATTTTTCATTTGGCCGAATCCCTTTTGACCTTTTGTTGCTATGGAAAATTATAAAGTCATGATTTTGGGTCTGTAAGAAGACATTCTTTTGCTTTTCTTCAGGTTTTTAGACCAGAGGCCCAGTGATTTAGCCCAAATCTCTAGGAATGGGGTGACTTCATGAAATTTTAGAGAAAAATTCCCAGTAAGTAATAGCAGTAGTCATTTACTGGGTGCTCCTTCTGCCCATACCCTTTGAAAATCTGTGGTGGTGACAGGCAGCTGGTCAAAGCTTCAGGGTTTTACAATCCCAGCCATCTCTGTAACCTGTATCCATTTTAGAGACACAAGCAACAAATACACTGCAGTGGAGAGTAAGAAAGACATAGGATTTTCTTTCCATTATTAATTTGGCCGAAAACTGAGAAATGTTAACATGTTAAAGAAAACAATTTAAACACTACAATGGCCTTTCAGATTGGAATGGAGAAATCTGTGTCAGATGTTTAAATTCAGAGTTTCCAAATCAAAAATTCAGAAAAGTATTTCCTGGCCAACTATTAACTAAAGAATAAACTCATCAGAGAGGGAAAGCTTCTTCCCTATATAATGCAAAACTTCTGGGAATATTTACGTGAAAAGAGACATCCAGAGTGTCCATTCAGGATGGATCTGCTCTGAACCCATCTGACCAAGATTTGCCTGTCAAGGAGCCCATCTACCTCCTCTACCACCATTTGCCATGCAGTCCCAATCCTGATATCCAGTATACCTGGGGTGAATCATGTGGCATTGGAGTATATGCTATGGAGTAGCTTTTCCCCCAGCATCTGCCATCTGACTGGCTCCTGACTCAATTTTCCCCCAGGACGATGATTGTGACATCACCAGCCTTCATCTTCCTAAGAGCAGATCTCTGCCTGCTCTAACTTCTGGCTCGGGCTCTGACTCCAACTGGATGGCCTCTGCATCAGGGAGGAACCTCATTTCCTGGAGTGCCCATAGCCCCTTCTGAGGAAAACTGACCACAAGCCCTGACATTCTGATCTCAATTGATTCAGCCAAATTTGGGTCTCTGGTCCAAGGTCAGCCCGTCTGTTAGGTCTGCCAGTGTTCTCGGAAGTAATCCGGCAGGGGAGCGCCACCAAACAAAATGAAATGAAGGGAGCATTATGTGAAGGGAAACCAATGGCACCAATTAGACCTCCTGTTTAAACAGGGGGTCTTTGGAGATTCCCTGCTGTTCATAGAAGGACCAGAGTTTGGAAAGACACACAAAGACCCACAGAAAGCAGAAACCACAAGAGGGCAGACGTCTTGAGTGAGCGGAAGCCTTGAGATAGAAAGAAGAATGTAGGAAGTTGGCCACTAGTGGCAAGAACAGCAGGAAGAGAGAGCAAGAGAAGCTGCATCGTAAAGTGGCAGAGCTTTAGAGTAAGGGAAGATGATGCCGGTACTAAGGGACCATGGGATAACCCGAACATTAGTGAATTCTAAAGCAGCTTTGGGGATGTAAATTACATTCTGATCTCTGTGAGGCACAGCTGTGCAGCTGTTAGGAGCATTTCCTTACACATCCTTGTGTAAGGAAACCCACACCCCCACCCCATTAACCAAGGTAAATGTGTCTCTGTTCTTGAAACATAAAAACCAGAATATGGGGAAGCACATGTGGCTCAAGCAATTGAAAGCCTGCTTCCCATGTGGGATGTCCTGTGTTTGGTTCCTGGTGTCTCCTAAAAAAGAAAAAAGAAAAGAAAAGCAAAACAAATGAAAAAACCAACTCAGGAAGTACCAGCTTCCCACATTTCTCACTTAAGAGGTCCCAGGTTCAATCCCCAGCCCCCATTACCTCAAAAACAAAAACAAACAAACAAAAAAATCACAGACTATGAAGCCAGCTTCTGCCACTGCTGAATTCCATCAGATTAGATTTGCATACCATCACAGGGCGCTCCTAAGTATCCACTCCCCTAATAGACACTAACACTGGGACAGTTACCTACTATATCTTGGCTAGTTCTTCCCACCCCCAGTTCTCTGCATCCCCTTTCCCAGGTCACCTGCTGCATAAGCTCTGGCACACCTTATAAATCAAGTCACATGGGTTGTGATAGCACTAATATCATTTCATGTCTCCTTAATTAAGCATCAGAAGTAACAAACCCTTGTGTTTATTACCACAAGGTTGGGTCTCATTTGGCTTTACTGTATTAGGTGTAGAGGGCAGGTATAGCTGCATCTTGACAGATTTAAAGAAATCAGAATTATAGAAGATTCAGTAATTTAAAAGTAAAAGATTTGGGGTCTTGTGCCTGGTTTTTTTGGCAGTCAGAAACAGCAGTGCTCTGAAGACATTAGAGGTTATCCAGACCTTTAGCACATGTGTAATTTTAGGTACAATTAGGAAGCATTACCCTGGAAGGCAGAAACCCTCAGTTTGATGCATTCAACATGCCACCCTCCTGTATTCCCCTTCAGTTTTACAAAATCTGTTTATGTTGTCTGTTTCTAACAGGACAGGCTCATTTTAGAAAAGTGATGAAAAATGTAACAATGTATAATCTCACTATCCAAGATAGTGGTTATTTACACCTTTGTATTCCTCTTTTCAGTCTTTTTTTTTTTCCTTGTGGATATTTACTTTTATTCACAAAAATAAAAATTATTCTTTCTATGCCACTTCGTATTTGTTTTGTTTTTGTTTTTTTCTTTTCCCATGCCATTTGGTATCCTTCAGCAGGACGATTTCGTGTGGCCATACCCTGGAAGCTAATTGCTTGGCCAGCAGCTCTGCCTCCTGGCATGACATTGCTGGCTTGGTCTGATTGCTCTGTCAGCTGCATCCATAGGCTGCCCTGGCAGCCCTGACCTGGCATTCCCAGGCTCTGCCGCCTCCCTGCCTCTGGCTCTGCTCTGTGTATAGGTATTTTAACTCCTCCAATTTTAATTTTGTCCCAGGGCCTAATGCTTGAACATGATCAAGTCAGGCTCAAAGCCATCTTCTTGCTTCACTGTTTTTCCAGGAAACACTTTCCAGGGACATGCCCAGGGAAGGAATGTGAATAGCAGCTGCCACTCAGGGCTGAAGAAATGCCAAGAAACAAAGCCTCAATCATTGTTGGAAATGCCCTGATCATCCCTCTACAGGGTGCTTTTCCCCCAGATCCATGTCACCAGTTTATTGGGAGCTGCCAAGGTGCTTTCCTCATTAATCTCCTGCTTGCTACTGCTGCCTGCTCTGAGGGTCCGGTGCTTTTTCCTTAAACCTGCTGCTGGCCATCTGAACCCCCTACTTCAAGAGGGGAGTTGGCTGGTTCCCTCAGGGCATGCTGGAGGCCAGGGGTTGTTTCACCAGCGGTAATGGGGGACGCCAAAACCAAGAGAGTGAGGAGCTGTCTCTTGGTTCGTGGAAGTCCAGAAATCCAGGAGGAGAGCCTGGTGCCTCTCCACTCAAGCAACTGTTTAAGACCAGGTGTAGAACCAGGAGGCAGGGAGATCAGGAGAATCACTGCTCTTGCTTCTAGTCTATTTTATGAACCAGACACATGATTTCTGGTCAAGCTGCTTTTGGTTACAAAAAACAGAAACCTACTCAGAGTTCCTGCAATTTGGTTTGAGGGGAGAGACTGGTCCTTCCAAGAAAAATCCAGCAGCGATGTGGAGAGAACAAGCAAATTGACTGGCATGCTCAGGTCAGAGGATCAGCTAGGCTCAAAGGCTGGGCACTAAATGGACATTAGTCACTGTCATTAACTCCTTCTGTACCATGCTTGTTACTGAGCTCCCTGCTGGTTATGCATAGAATATAAACACTGGACAGTCATGCTACTCCAAATTGCTCCCAATATAGCAATATTCTCCTAAACTATGTTGGGGAGTTATTGGAGCTTTGGATGGGATTCTGAGTCTCTCTCTTTCTGAGAGAGAGGGGTTAGCTTCTCCTGAATATTGTGCTCACTGTGCCAAGCTGAGAGCTAACACTATCTCCTTGCCTTTCCCTCCGTATTCTCTCCTCTCTGCTCCGTAGTCTGGACAACCTTAGAGCTTCAGTCTTTGCTTCTTTTAACCTGGGTTATGGTGGTGCTCTGGTGTGGAACACAGAGGGAGGCTGGGAGAACTGACTCATTCCCGTAACTCTGATTCTAAAGAGAATTATTTCGTGTAGATTGAGTACTGTTAGCCTATCCCTATTTCATGGTAACTTACCTCTTAAGTATTCATAGCCTCTCCAGCATTGGAGTTTTCCCATCCCAGGTTTTCTGAATCAAACTTTCTAGTTGCCCTCAGGTTCTAGAAACTCATATGCAAACTAATTATTGGTGACAGCCAATCCTTAGCTCTTGGAGGAAGCACAGTCACTGGCATTCTTTAAGCTTTACAGCTCTAGGCATCATACATATGAGGAAATTGAGCCTCATAGTACTGAAGTGATTGGTCTAAGGTCACACAATGAGTTAATGCTACAACTGGGACAAGAACTCAGATCTTCTATACTTAACCCAGGGGTCTTTCCATTACCCTACGATGCCTTCCACAGGGTTCTATTCATCTTTTGCTTATGTAACACTTTGTCTTGAGTAGAAATTACTTCTGTAGCTTGGAAACAGGCCAGTTGCCTGGTTAGCATTTTTTTTCTGGCTTTCCACAATGGAGTCGCAAAATAATAAAAAGTATAGAACTGAGTTGTCACAGGCCATCTTAGAGCTTTAAGAAGTAAGTTAATGTTAGTGTGTTCTTGCTCAAGATGGAGTTCTACAGCCTTGGTTTCCAAAGGCTTACAGTATTCCAAGACTTAAATATGAATTATAGCTGTAATTGTCCTTGAGTGAGCCCTTCTTACACTCTGTAATGATCTGAGTGCAATGTCATTATCAAATCCTATTTACATTTCTCCTCCCTGCTTGTGAAGGTTTAACTCACCTATATTTTATCTACCATCAAAAACATTAATGTAGTAGTAAAATGCAGTAGGATGGTAGTATAGAATAAAGGATTCTGATAGCAAACAAATCTCGACTCATATCCTAACTTGACCACTTGTTAACTGTGTGACTTCAGGTAGATTACATAATTGCTCCAAGACTCAGTTTTCTCATTCATAAAAGGAATATAAGTAATTTAAGGGAAGCAGATTTGGCCCAATGGATAGGGCATCCACCTACCACATGGAAGGTCCAAGGTTCAAACCCAGGGCTTCCTGACCCGTGTGATGAGCTGGCCCAAGTGTAGTGCTGATGCGCGCAAGGAGTGCCGTGCCACACAGGGGTGTCCTCCATGTAGGGGAGGTCCACATACAAGGAGTATGCCCTGTAAGGAGAGCCATCCAGTGTGAAAAAAAGTGCAGCCTGCCTAGGAGTGGCATCACACACATGGAGAGCTGACACAACACGATGATGCAAGAAAATGAGACACAGATTCCATGTGCCGCTGACAAGAATATAAGCAGACCCAGAAGAACACACAGCGAATGGACACAGAGAGCAGACTATTGGGGTGGGGGAGGGGAGAGAAATAAATAAATCTTTTAAAAAAAGTAATTTAATGAAATAATCCATGAAAAAAGCCTTAACACTGAGTCTGTCTATCAGCAAATGCCCCCAAGTAATGATTTTTTAAAAAAATTATTGCATTCCTTTGACTGAGGTATCAGACTTTACTATATAATAGAAATATATATAATAGAACTTGAATTCTCAAGTTGCTGAATGAAATAGCTGCATTTCTTTGGTATATTGGCAGTACTAATATTTGTTCTGTTACATCCTCCCCCCTTTTTTTTAGTTCTCTTAATTATATTTACACTGTATATGCTGCAGCTAAACATGGGCTGCTTCTGACTTAAACAGAAAAAAATGTTTAGTAAATTTCATTAGTTATAGTTCAGTTTAATCATTTGATTTTAAAAATTAATCAGGCCTGTCTTAATTTAGATATTCATTTTGTTTGTCACTCACCATGATTACAACAGCATCTCTTCCTCAGCTCACACCTATGCCAGATATGGGCTCCTGTACGAGCAGTTGAAAGATGAGGAACAAGCCTGAGTGTGGGTTACAGATGGGTTGGTTTGGAATGTGGGAGCAATGCAAGCAACAACTGCATTACAACCATATGTGAGGTGGCCTTGAAAGAGAGTGAAGAAAGAAATCTTCCCAATGGTCAGAGATGTAAGCAGTGTCTGTGAATATCTACTGAAGAAGTGTATGTGAGGAAGAAGTGGCCCAAGATAACATTAGTTATCTACTGCTCCAGTACAAGTTACCCTAAAATTTAGCAGCTTAAACTATCTCATAGTTTCTGTGGGTTAGAAATCCAGGTGTGACTGGGTTGAAGCCTCTGGATCAGGGTCTCTCACAAAGCTATAATCAACGGGTTGGCTGAGCTAGAGTTCTCACCAGCCTCAGGTGAGGGAGGATCTACTTCCAACTTACTCACGTAGTTGACAAGACTTGGTTCCTTGCAGGCTGTTATACTGAAGGCCTCAGTTCCTTGCCAGTCGTTGGCCAGAGTCTTCCCTCAGTTTCTTGCCACGTGGACCTCTCTACAGAACACCTTACAATGTGGTGGCTGGATTATATGAAGGCAAGCAGGTAACAAAGCATGAGAAGGTGAGCAAGATGGAAGCCACCAGGATGGAAGCAAGATGTAACTCATCTCCAGAGTAATATCCTGTCACTTTTTCTGTACTCTACTTGTTACAAGTCACTTGGTTCAGCCCACACTCTAAGACAGGGACTTATAGGAGCGCATGAATACCAGTAGATTGGGATCCTTGGGAGCCATCTCAGAAACTGCCTACCACAATACAGATTCCTGGGCAATGGCCAGTAGCAGCTGCCTATTAAAACACTGAATGACTGAAGACACAGCTAGTGCCAGTTTGGTGGAAATACTCTGCAAGAATGGAGTGCTATTGCTCAGAACGTAGCACCCGCACTAACTTAAAGATCACTTTATGATACTGTATCTCACATAGGAAGAATACAAAGGGTGGAACTCAAAATAGTTTTGCTTATCATTACTCCCAATGTCCATTTGTAACTCTGGACTCTGCAGGGTTGGAGATTCTGGTCCCCAAATGGGGTACCCTCTTGCCAGAGGACCCAGCAAGCACTGCCATTGAAGTACAAGGTACACCTCCTACCTGGACACTCTGGAACCCTTGTGTCCAGGAACCAGCAGGCAATACCCCATCTGGCAAGATACCCAGCCATCTTGGCTGGGGTATTTTACTCTGATCAGTAAGTGAGGTAAAACTGCTTTTACACAATGTGGGGGCTAGGAGGAACACACGAATAACTCAAGTTATGCACTTGGGCACCTCTTTGTACCCCTTTGGCCAATTGTTAACTGTGAATGGGCACATGCAGCAGCCCTGGCATAAGAAGGATATGAATAGCAAGTACTCAGACCCCTCAGGGAAGAAAGTTTGAGTTAAACTAATAGGACAGCTTCTGATACTTGTGGAAGTGAAGTTTGAAAGTGAGGTGGATTTAGAATGAATAGTGAAGGTGGGAGAGGGTGAATACCAGTTTGGTTGGAGACCATTTGGAAAGATTGGAACTGTAGTTTGTCCCACTAATTTCCTTTTTCTTTTCTTTTCTTTTTTTTTTTTTTAAGATTTATTTATTTATTTAATTCCCCCCTCCCCCTGTTGTCTGTTCTCTGTGTCTATTTGCTGTGTCTTGTTTCTTTGTCTGCTTCTGTTGTCGTCAGCGGCACGGGAAGTGTGGGCGGCACCATTCCTGGGCAGGCTGCACTTTCTTTCACGCTGGGCAGCTCTCCTTATGGGCACACTCCTTGCGCACATCAGCACTGCGCGTGGGCCAGCTCCACACGGGTCAAGGAGGCCTGGGGTTTGAACCGCGGACCTCCCATGTGGTAGACGGACGCCCTAACCACTGGGCCAAGTCCGTTTCCCTAATTTCCTTTTTCTAAGTTTCTCTTCAGGAAAAGAAACCCATGGGAACCATGGAGGAGCTACTCCTTGAACTTTTGTGGAGAAGTGGATCTGTGGGACTCAAGGGGTGGTCTGTGGTGACTGTGGAGGTGTGTTCCTCAGATGTCCCTTCAAGAGAACTGGCTATAAGGAGTGTACTTAGCTGACAGCCTCCAGAGTCTGCACCTTTGGGTGCACGCTAGCATTTGCTCCAAGGTTACAGTCTCTCCCAGTCAATGATTGAGATGGTGAGGTACTAGAACTGGACCAATTCTGCTCAACATGGACAATTCTGCCTGGCTGAGACTTCCTCAGAGATGTACTGCAGTCCAAGGCTCCTTCAACCTAGACCTTCATCACAGTCTCAAGTCTCTTTCTGGCCACTCCTGCTATATCCTTCTTAGGATTTTCCTGAGTAAATCTCATGCATGTCTAATTCCTTTTTTGCGACTGCTTTGTGAAGGACCTGAAATGTCACAAAAACACAGTGAGCTTCTTGGATTGAAGGTAAAATTCAGAAGAAATTTCTTATAGATAAAAACTAATCCAATACTGGAGTGCCCAAATACACAAATCCAGACTGCAGTACAACTTTTAAAGCATTGATTTGTACATTAACAAAAACTCTAGATTCCCTTTGCCACTGGCAGTTAGATGCAGTGTCCAAGCAGGAAGCTCCTCAGATGGGTAGATGAACACTTAAAGGTGACAAAGTGGAAGTAGTCTACTTACTGTAAATCCCATAGGATAGAGTCTTGGTCAAGGCCAAGACTTTGGATATCTAGAGTGTTAATTGGAAAACTGACTTTCCATTTAAGCTCCATGATCAGAAAAAGAAACTAATACATAACATGTTAGATGAGTCAAAGAGTTATCCTCCTTCGCATGGTTAACAATCCACTCTTCAGGACATCTTTCTGATTAAAGGTCTTATGCAATTTATTTTAACAAGAGTGTTCAGCAGACTTTCCAACAATGAGGGTTGCAAGTTAAGTAAAAGATGTCCTTGGAGATTTTTTACTTGGTCTTTTATTTATTGTTTAGACCTTTCTTGCTAGAAAAATTCATTTGATCACCCTCCCCCGATTTTTTCAAGACACTTAATGTAAGTGCTATGAGTATATAGTTTCAGAGACCCTGGAGTAATATAGAAGACAGATAAAAAATTAGGGGAGAAATTTATGTGAAATCAAGACCACTTCTGTTATGATTGAAGCTTGTAACATCTCATATCAAAGAATGGTTATTAAACACTCAAAGATCATGCCTTAGTTGTTTGGGTTTTTTTTAATAGAATTTTTTGGAGGAGCTGAGGAGCTGGGTAATTTATCATCAAAGGATCATTGAACCCCAACTTCTTTCAACTGCCAATATCTCTATTAGGACTATGGAACTCTCTGGTCTTAATGTTATTAAAAACTTTTAAAGAAGTTGAGGAGTACCTGAAAAAGGGCAAGAAGGAATATAGGCAAGCTTTAATAAGTTATAAAATAAGAGCTAACATTTACTACATGCAGGTTTACAGAGATCATCTCATTTTTTTCAAACAAGAACCCTGTAAGGTACGATAGCATCCTTTGCCCCACTCTCCAAATGAGAAAACTGAGATTTAGAGAAGATAATCTAAGTGTCCAATATCACTGTATCAGTCTAAGGCATACCTTTTCTATAAAGGACATACCATTACAGCTACTCAACTCTGCCATTGTAGGGTGGAAGCAGCTGTAAACAACTATGTAAATGAATGGACCTTGGCTGTGTTCCAATAAAACTTTACTTACAAAACACAGTCTAGAGAGATGGGGTGGCTCAAGCCATTAGGTGACTCCCTCCCACATGGGAGGTTTGGTTCCCAGTACCTTCTAAAAAGGAGATGAGCACACAACAAACAACACAGAGAGCAGAGAACAAGCACAGCAAGGGGGGAGGAGAAATAAATAAATTAAATAATTCTAAAAAAACAACAATAACAACACAGTCCAGCTAGATTTGACCAGCAGGTCTAACTACTATGAATGCTGTTTCCTGTTCTCAGGTGGAACAGTGTTAAGTAGTGAATCATACAGGGTGCTTTTCAAAATAAATTTATTTGGAAACCTGCAGAGAAAATTCTAACCAAGTTGGAACTATTTGAAATATAAACTCATTCGTTTAGCGAAGACTAGTTCAGTGCTTATTAAGTGCCAGCACCACTGGGATGTTAGCATACTAGACACCTTACAGTGGGAAAAAAAGGTAAATGGACAATTCTTGTTTTGAGACACTGTGACAAGTACTGTATAATAGAAGCAGTGATTGGGATGCCAAGGGAACATAGAGGAAGGACAACGTTTAACCTGGCCTGGGAAATCTAGGGGCCTCTGGCAGAATGGGCCAATGATCTAGTGCCAACTCTCTGCCCCATTCACAAGGAGCAGAGATTATTTGAATAACAACAACTGGAGCATGGCTCCATCAGTTTCCAACTCAGGCTCTTTTTTTCCCCCTCCCTCTCCCCCTCCCCCGCCCTGCTGTTTTTGCTGTCCATGTCCATTCACTGTGTGATTTTCTGTATCTGTCTCTCTTTTTGTCTTCTCATCTTTTTCCTCTAGGATTCACTAGGATTCGATCCTGGGGACCTCTGATGTGGAGAGAGGTTCATGCTCAGGCTTTTTACAGTGTAAATGCCTCATGCACCAAACGCTTGACAATGCACCAATGCCACCTGGAGTGGGAGAGCTCTCCAAAGAAATCACCAGTTTCTTTTTTAGGCTCTTAAGTTCTCTAACTTTACCTTGAATCCCGATCCTCTCTAAGTCGCCATCATCCTCACTCAGTTATCATCTGCTCATCCAAAGAACACACGTAGGGCAAATGGGTGGCTGTGGGCTGGTCTACCTGTGGTTCTGAAACATGACTGTGTATAAATTTCTTACTCGAAAGAGAAGTCAAGAGCCCTGGTCCTGGAGTTTGTGATTTAGAAAATCTTGGTTAATTATCTGAGAATTCAACTTTTTAACGAGCTCCGTAAGTAATTCCACTGGGCGTGGACCAGGTTACTTTTAACCTTTCCCATCTGCTATTGTATGTTTATTGCCATGACTGTATTTATAAATATCCTACCAAGAAGGAAGGGAATATCTAAATGGTTTTGGGGACGTTTACCACATTTTCCGCCTTCCCATCCCTCCCACGTAGGGCAGTTATTTCTTAGATGTGATGCTGTTGTGTGGGAGTCAACATTGTTGCCCTAATAGACTGAAGAATGGTCAGGAGTTCCTCCTTGTTAGGTAACAGAACAAAAATGTAAATCTTGGGTGATCATGCCTGCATGCTTATTTCAGGCATGTTTTATATACTAACAGAGTACACCTGTGGGTAAATCAAGCCTAGCAACGTACAGTCACGTTGCTTCCTACCTCCATCTTCCGAACAGGCAGGGTCTGGCAATCTCCTTAGCCTTAGTGTTGGTTTAATCTTAAAGCAATGTCCAGTATGGTCATCTAATGCCAGTTGGAAAAAGGTACAAGCAGGGGAAATAAACGGGTAAAAGAGAAGGAGCACACAAGAGAGGGAATATTTGAAGACAATAAGAAAGAAATTAAATATGGGAGTAATAGAGGGTTGTCTGCTTCCTGAATCTGTTTTAAAAATTAAGCCACAAGACCAGCAGGAGGGTTTTCAACCTAAGAAAACGTCTGGGAACCATCATGGATATTAAATTATTGCATTTGTTTCTTCAGATGACATAAAATAGGGGATTATCTGGTTAGACTACACAGATATAAATAAGATGGTCTGATAGGGACAATCTTATTAAACCATCAAATGACATCAAGCTATATTAGCTTATGCATAGGGTTATTTTCAGGGATTTTTAAAGATATAACACTGTGATTAGAAATTCCTGAGTTCCAGTTCTGCATCGTCACTGTAGTTCTTATTGTGGATGTATTGGGAAATGTGCCCATCCTACACATCCTAAATTTCTTTATTGTAATACTTGTCATCCTGCTCCATTATTAAGGTGAGGTGAGCTTTGTAAAGGGCCAGTTAATTTTGCCTAATAATATGATTACTGACTCTATAGCACTAATCAGCCATTGGGTTTAACTACCATAGCTACGGCCCCCAGGCCATTATGAATACTGGAAATGAAAATGGGCATGCTTTCAACTGGGCTTGACGCAGCAGGACCTTTCCCAGTCAGCTCTTAAATTTCCCATGCTTTGGAACAGAGCGCACTTTTTCATCTTACTTTGGAATGCATTTTCAGTCTAACATTTGAATATGGATGCTTCTAAAATTCTGGGAATTCAATGGAATTTAAATAAAATAATGTTGCCACGCTGAGAAGCTCCAGCTCTGAAGAAACTGGAGAGCAGGCCAATTTCCCATTCTTAAAAATGAGTTAAATATGCAGGGGGCGGGGAATAATGTCACAAAGAAACTGAAAGGAGGATTTGTCATGGATTTCGATAACCAACATTTGGCTCTACTGAATGTAATAGTTCAGACTTTGTTTTTCCTCAGATCATCCTCTCCTAAGTTTATTACCCAAAGTGAAAGCAAGTGTTTATTTTTGACTAGGACTTTTAACATGTTACCAAATAGTTACTTTTCGAAAAGTGCCAATAGTTTTTGTAGGCACTAAGAGGATCCAGCTCATCGGTTTACCTTATCTTGTGTTTTTTTGTCCTAGTATGGAAGAGGAAAAATAGTGGATTGTACTTTCCAAGTCTGCTTTGGAAGGAGAAAGAACATTCTCTTGTAGCATTATACAGTTAATATTTTTATTTTCCTCTGTCCCTTTCTCTGCATTTCTCCTCTCCTTCTTCCCCAAGGTAATTTTCCCCCAGTGGGATCTGCTGACATGATATAGGAGAAAGGAAAGGAAAGGGACATTCTGGTGTTCCTTAAGAACCCCATTGGAGGGAGGGAGGTTGGCGAGATCTATTCTTCTCCATCAATTTCTGACATAGTACAAGGCATATCTCCTGGAGGGAAAACACTCAGGTTTTCAAAAGCAGAAGGCAGAAATAATTTTGGGAAAATGAACACATCCTGGTAATGCCCAGTGGTCTAGAAAGTTTACCTGTGCCAGCTAATAAAACTTTTTAAGGAACCTTCCTTCCCACCCTCAAATGGCTCCCTCATCGGTTTTTTCACTGTTTTGCTCATTGTTTGCACTCATCTGCTTGGGTTTTTTGCTCATTGTTTTTTTTTTTTTTTCCTTTCTCTTGTCTCCTCATTCTTTTTTGCTTGTTGGAGGAACTGGGAACCAAACACAGGACCTCCCATGGGGGAGGCGGGTACTCAACTGCTTGAGCCACATCCGCTCCCTAAGGAACCTTTTTGTACAACGATAATATAACCAATCCTAATTCTATAACTTTACCATATTGTTTGAGATTCATTGAAAACACAAGCAAACATATGCACACCTAGTGTATTTCACACAATTCAATAACCTCTGCTTCCGTAAAAGAAGAGTACTCACAATAGCCATTCATATGTTACATTAAAAAAAAAAAAAAGGTAAGACCTGGAAGAAACTTTAAAAACCTTGTCCTATCCCCCTCATTTTATAGACAAGGAAAAATCAGCCAGGAGGATTTCAGACATTCCCAAGTTTACACAGCTAGAACCTGGCAAATCAGAACTGGAAATCCAGACCTGGCATGCATGCTTGTGCGTGGTGCTTGTGAATGTGTGAGCATGTGCATGTCTGCGTGTGTACCTATGTCTGTGTGTGTGCGCTTCTCACCACATCTTTGAGCATGTGCATGTCTGCGTGTGTACCTATGTCTGTGTGTGTGCGCTTCTCACCACATCTAGGGAAGAAAAAGCCTGAGAGAAATTTAAAAACTCATTAAAAAATTAACCTAATGGAGGTGCAATTGAAGATTATTTAATTACTTGTTAAATTTATTAAACCCAAACTCTTTGCTGATGATCCTCAGGGCACAAACACATTAAATCATTATCAGTCGTATAAAAGCCTCACTTTAATTACTAAGTAGCCATGCCAACCTGGGAAGATGGGTTTTGGAGCAGCCCTTGCCGTCAATAAACGGGACAAATGCTTAGCAGATCGGCATGATAAGGGCTGCCCACACTGCAGAACCCTCATTGCTATGGTTTAGCACAGGCCTTAGAGGGAGTGGAGAGGTGAGGACTGTATTCAAGTTAATTGGAAAAATGCATGAATGTAATGTAGTGAGGATTAGGAAAAATACTAAATTCTGATGTATAGGAGAATAAGTTGGTAATAGTATTGATCACTTATATGCATAAGAAATCAAAGTAATGTCTAACAATCTGCCATAAACCTGAATAACTCTCATTTATATGAGCGTAACAATGTGCCATAAACCTGAATAACTCTCATTTATATGAGCGTTGGGCAACAGCATCCTGCTTTCTAGCTTCTATGATCGTTTTGGCCAGGCTTGCTGTTTAGTCTGTTAACGCAGTGGTTCTCCAGAGCAGCTGTGAGGGTCCTCCAGATGGTTCATCTCCAGCAGTATTAGGGTTTCTGCATAGATTCCCGAGCAGCTGCTGAAACTGTGAAGCAATGCTTTACTCACCAAGCAATTCTGTGCCCCTTTGTCTGTGCTCTACCCTCTCCCTTGAATGCCCTGCTCCTCTTCTCTGACTTCTACATTATACTTCAAAGACTATGTTTAAATGTCATCTGCCCCATGAAGGTTTTTCCTGACCCATGAGTGGTTGCAATAATCTCTATTCCCAGTTTGTTCCCTTGCATTTAGCACATAACCTCTATAATGGCACTTTCAGATCACATCAAATGAAGAAATTACCTTTCTGTGTTTCAGAGGAGAATGGGGCTCTGTGAAGACAGGGATGGCCCTGAGAAAGCCGTAAGTCCATGTTTCATGGACGGTTGTTTCCTTGTTTGTGGCTCACTACATAAGCACATTCTTACCTTCTCTTCTCTTATCTCCATTTATTTTAACTCTTGGACCCCACTTCCACTCCTACTCTCACCCGTGTCCTGATGGCTCTCCCAAGGGTGAGGGTGACCTGGGCTTTTTCATACTGAGAGTCCTCCTCTCAGGTCTTGCTTTCTATTCATTCTGATGGCAACTTGGTGGGAATTGTTCTTTGAGGATTTCCCCAGTCTGATTCCAACTTTGCTTCGTATTCCCTTGCCAAGATTTTTCTTGCACTTACACAGTTTCCAGTTTTGGGGGACTGTTCCCAGCTTTTGCTCAGATTTCACCCTCATTCTCACACATCCATGCATTTCATTCATTCATTTAATAAATATTTATTGAGCTTCTACAACATGCCAAACTCTGTTCTTTACTGTTCTACCAGGATGACCCTTTTCAACTCTTTTAGAAATTCTATTTAACTCCTGACTTCCTCTAGTTAGATGTAATTCTTTCTTCTTCACCCTCTTTGCATTTGTTACTTTTCCCATGATTCACTTGTTTGTCTGCTCTTTTCTTTCTTGCCTTCTCCAGGAGCACCCGGGACCTCCCTCATGAGAGAAAAGTGCCCAACAGCATGAGCACACCTGCTCCCAAGGGCTGTGGAGTCTGCTGGCTTGTGGCCTCTGCTTGTTGTGGGGGGCGGGGGAGTGGAGTCTAGCTCATTGGGGTGGGGCATAGTCTAGCTAGTTGCCACAGAAGGCAACTTCCGGCTCATTGTGGTGGCAGGCAGCATCTGCTTGTCTTCTTTAGGAGACAGGGGAACGAACCTGGGACCTCCAATATGGCAGGCCGGTGCCCAAGTGGGTAAGCCACATCTGCTTACTGATGCTTAGTTTTTTTGTCTGATTTTCTTCTCCAGTAGATGAGGAACTCTTCAAAGGCAGGGGTGATCTTCAGTGTTGTATCCTCCATCCAACCTGGCACTGCCCCTTTCGTGTCTCCTTCCCACAGTAAAAGTCTCTTGAACAGAAAAGTAGGTGACCCACTGAGGAAGCTGTAGAGGAAGATGGAAAGATTGGAGGTTTCTAAGGTACTCACTAGTACTCTCTCATTAATCTCTCCCACAGGCCACATAAGCTAGCTACAACAAACAGGGTAGACTCATGGAATTCACCATTAGGAAGTTTAGAAGTAATTTGCGATGGAGCTCGGGAAATAAATAGAAAAAGACAAACAATTTGGAGGTAGTGGCAGGAAGGTGGGCTCTTCTAGGAAGGAAAGAAAGAATACCTAGAGCTGGTTTCTGCTTATCCTGATTCTTTTCCTCCAAAGTACATTCCAATTCTCTTGCATGCCCCATTCTTTTACCAAAACTGGGAGTCTAGGATGGATTTGTCAGATTGCTTTACATAGAGAACAACGGTGGGATAAACAGGGAAGACTGTTGCCTTCCCTTCATTTTGCTGGGCAGCAATCCTTAATTTCTAGGACTCACTTCCCAACTATGAATAATGACTCTCAATGACATAGAAGAATTTCAACCCTTTCAAAGGCTCTGTTATGACTATCATATGTAGAAATGGCCATGATATTGCTCTTTGGATACATAAAGAACCAGTAGAATATTTGTGACTTGATATATTGCTGTGCATCTGAGCCTTACTATCACACTTACCCACACAAAATCATAAGACACACACACATGTATCCACACATTTGCATTTGTAAAATATGCACATAGGTACGTGTGTGTACACATTTAAACTTACTTTTGAAAACAAGGATCTATAATTTCCTAAAATAATGCTAAATCGCTGCATTTGCCAACATGACAGCATGCTAGGGAAGGAATTGGGATCTATGTGCTATCGTATCTCATATCTCATTGGGCAAGCCCAAAGCAGGAGGTGTGCTCTTTCTGGAAACAACCCAGCACTTAAAGCTAACCCTGAGATCAACACCGTCAGCAAGACAAGTAACAGGACCTCATGGCAGCACATCACAGAAACTCAGGAACATTTCAAAGCATTCGTCAGTCTGGTGGCAGGGAGTAAGCTGAAAGAATTTAGAGAATTACAATCACACATAATAATGTTATCATTGGAAACTGTAGAATTTTAATTATGTGCACACAGACTTCTGCTTTTAAATGGGTTGCTCTGGCAGGTACTGCTTACAAGCACTCAAAGGAAAGGAGTTCTGGATAAAATCAAGAGGAGACCAGCAACACACAGTGGGACAAATGCTATGGTATAAACACAGGATGGGGTGCAAGTAGGATAGGTGAAAATAAATTCTGGGTGATAAGTGCAGCTTTGCAGTATTGTAGAGGTTTCCTTTTCTGAGGATGTGATGGCTTAGGACTGTCATTGTGATCGACATGCAGTCATGCAGTCTTCTGCTTCGAATATTCTCTGGACTATAGGTTTGCTCTTCTCCGCACTGATGAGGGTGTAGTGTATGCCTGTATTTGTACAGCCGGGTGGTGGGAGAGCTATGATTCTGACTTGGATTTCTCTAGTTGCCCAAAGGATCCAAGCCTCAGCTACAGCCCTTTTACCAAGGGCAGTGACTACAGTGGTCTGCAGCCTGGCAATCTTCTCAAGAGTTCCCAATATTGGCAGCTAATCAGAGTCCTTGAGGAACATTTGAAAAACAAATTGTTGGGCCCAATGACCTGAAGAGTCTGAGCCAATATATCTGGGCTGAAGCCCAGAAACCTGTAAAACAGCATGGACTCATGGGATTCATGGTGATTCTGTAATCCAATAGGTTTGGGAACCACGGATCTAAATGATGGTCCATTTTTCTTAATGGTGGGTAAAAATGACAGAAAGGAGAAAGGGGGGTAGAGTGGGGTGGAGAATGGGTTTGGGATTTGAGACTCCCCAACCATCACTCAAGGGAAGTGGTCTTTAATGCTCCTCGTTGCAGCCTTGGTGTCATGGCCCTTAGGTTGAGGGATTAGGAAGAGGGGACATCTGGCAGCCTAGAAAGCTATGAACTGCTTCATGCTGACGAAGAAGAACCAAGAATGCGCCATGTGTAAGCTGATGAACATGATTTCCCTCTGTGTGTGGTCTGTCCCAAGGCAACAATTAGGATTGAACATTTGAGTCAACCTGAATCATCCCAGCTTAGTTCAAGTGAGTATTACTATTTCTTCCTCTCTGAATAAGGGGAGGGTGTATTTTTTCCCTTTTTGTGGACATGGTTTTTCCTTCACTTTTTTTCTTTCTCAACTGTTGAGGCCCTAGTATTTATTTACTTATTTATTTTAAAATGTTTCATTAGAGGAGTTGTACATTTACAGAAAAATCATGTAAAAAATACAGCATTCCTGTATACCTCCCCATAATTGACACTTTGCATTTTGTGTGATAATTTTGTTAAAATGGATGAAAGAATATTAAAATTGTACTGTTAACTGTACTCCATAAATTACATTAAGTGTATTTCCCCCGTATACATCCTATTATTAACACCCTGCATTAGTGTGCTACTTTTGCAAGAAAAAGCACTTTTATACTTGTACTATTAGCTATAGTCTATTGTTTACAATAGGGTTCACTGTGTTGTACAGTCCTGTGTTTTCTCTTTTATTTTTCACTCTAGTAAAATATATACTTCATAAAACTTCCTTTTAACCACATTCACATATATAATTCAGTGCTGTTAATTACATACACAGTATGGTGCTACCATCACCACCATCCATTTCCAAAACTTTTCAATCAACTTAAATAGAAATTCTGTACAAATTAAGCAACAACTCCCCATTCTCTACCTCCAACCCAACCCCTAGTAACCTATATTCTAGATTCTAACTCTGTGAGTTTGCATATTCTCATTGTTTCATATCATTGAGATCATATATTATTTGTTCTTTTATATCTGTAGGCCCTATTATTTCTAACTTTATAAACACCAAGTTAAAGCAGGCTTAGCTTAAACAAAAAGCAAAGACACAGACCAGCAGTCAGTGATTTTTTTTTTATTTAAGAAAAATGCAAAAGAGCATTATTCCCAACCCCCATGTCAATCTGGTAAGACTCGTTACGTATCGTATTTTAATGAGATTACAAACATGGCAGACTGCTTTTGTACCACATGGGTGGCCATTAGTTTGAGTGAGTGGTAGCCTGGTTTCATTGCTTTCTATCTTCAACATGCTGCCTATTTACAACAAGCTGCATATTTACACCTTGGAAAACAAGGTGATGTCACTGAGGGGATAATAACCGTGCCTGCAGTGTGAACATGGTTCACAGGACTGAGGGGTTCAGGAAAATCCAGGAAGGTGCCACCCATGTGACTTCTGAGCATCATTCCTGCCCCTCACTGAAAGAGTTCTTAAGAGGTTCAAGGGTATATATTGGGAGATAGATAATAATTTCAGAATATGCTCCTAATTACATACTTTTTTTGTGAATCCCAGAAAAGATCATGTCCTTGGAACTAATCCATTCCTATGGGTGTGGGACACTTTGGACTGAATTCAGTTGGGGGCCTTTGAATGGACTACTTCAGAGAAGCATGTCCCAGGGTAGGTCTTGGTCCTCTTGCTGGAGTCTTGTAGAAATGGAGGATTGAAAGTAAAGAAAGAGAGCTACCTTTATTGTCCTGCCATATGAGAGAGGACTCCAGGATCACCTGCAGCTGCAGAAAGACAGAAACCCTGAGAGGCTGAGAGAGAGGCTGGAGGCTGGGATCAGTGGAGCAGCCTAGAGGGTGAGAGACAAGCCATATGCCCGATTGCCCACAGCTGACTCCAGGAGAAAACCTGGAGGAGAAGGCAGAGATGAGCTGCTATTTTGCTTTGCCATGTGGTGGGAGTCCAGGATCCAGCTATTTGGTGAAGCAGCATCTCTGATGATGCCTTGATTTGGACATTTTCATAGGCTTGGAACTGTAAGATTTTACCCTAATAAATTCCCATTTTAAAAGCCAACCCATTTCTGGCATTTTGCTTTGGCAACCTTTAACAAACTAAAACATCAGGTTACCAAATATTTTGAAGAACTAGAATCAGTTGCTTCATGGAAATAATTTTTTAATTGTCTATAAACATAGAATTTTATTTGTTTTAAGGCAGTACCAGGGATTGAACCCAGGACCTCCTACGTGGGAAAAATGCACTCAACCACTGAGCCACATCCACTCTCCTAGAATATTTGTTTAATCATTCTAGAAATAGTGATGAAAATTATTAAATTTTATTAAATTATTATTCTACGTGGCTTTCAATAGATGGATCCAGAAACAATATTACCAGGATTCATGTAACTCTGGACCTATAGGCCAAGACAGACAATCATACTCTTTGTTCTGACACTATTTAAAGGAAAAATGATATGGAAATTTAACAAATAAGACACATTTAAAAATAAATAGCACCAAAATGTAACTATAAACCTAGAAAATGAGTGGATACTGTGGTATGATAACATAAAATTCCAATTCCATTTCCAAACATCCTGATCAGTACTAAGAAATTCTCTGGATGGGGAATTGTGCTAGCGATGCAAAAAGGTATGAGACATGGCCCTGTACCCACTTGTTTACAATCGTATTTGGAAAACAGATCTTGAACATGAAAAAATGAATTAAAAAATCATAGAATTTTTATCCAACATATTTATTCACAGATTTTTTTTTTCAGGTACCGGGTCTGGGGATTGAACCTGGGACCTTGTATGTGGGAAGCCAGGACTCAATCACTGAGCCATATGGGCTCTCCTGAGTTGTGTTTTCGTTTGTTTGCTTGTTGTTTGCTTTTTTCTGTTTTTAGGAGGCACTGGGGACCGAAGCCGGGGACCGAAACCGGGACCTCCCATGTGGAAAACAGGCACTCAACTGCTTGAGTTACATCCAATCCCTATAGATCATCTTGATTCTGGCAAAAAGTTGAAAGGCAAGATGAGAAAACATCAATCCTGTGCTGGAAATGTAGTTCAGGCAGTTTAAGTGCTGCCTTCAAAGAAAAAATTCAGAGGAAGAGATAACTAACTCGCTTTACTCTTAAGTGCTTCGAGAAGTTTGCTTACAGTAATTCCTGAATTGGCATATCAGGATTTTTAAATATTTGAAAGCATTTAAACTGAAAAAGCTACCATTTCTTCACAGACTACAATGTGCCAAATACCTTACATACATTCTTTTGCATCTTCACCTCTGTCTGGCAATGCAGAGATTAGTATTGTTTTACAAATTATAAAATGGGGACTCAGATTAGGTCACACATAATGTGGTTGATTATAATAGCTCACCTTTATTTGCCCCTCCCTGTGTGAAAACAGGCCTGGTAAGGGGACTTGCTTTGGTCAATGAAATATGAGCAGATGATGTATGTCTCTTCTGGACAGAAGCATCAAGAACCAGTGCATGGTTCCAGGTAGAAGTGAAGACCATGTGGAGTGAAAACTATGTGGAGTAGAGCTGCAGTAAGTCCAAGATAGACAGTAGCATGAATGAGAAACGAAACTGGGATGTTGTAAGCCGCTGGTGTTTGAAATCGTTGTTTCTGCAATAAAACCGATCCTATTTTGCCAGTAAGTGGCAAAACTGGGATTCACACCTAAGGCTGTTTAATTTCAAACCCCTTAATGTAGAAGAAAGGTGCTTGGCACAGAGTAGGCACTCCATAATCACTTGTTGAAGGAAGGACCACATGGTTGCTGCCCAGAACTAAACATGATACTTTAGGCTTGATTTGATCCACGTTAGAGTCGCTAGGAGTCCAGACACTGTTTTCACTTTGAATATGTGTTAATGAAACCTTAGCATGCACTGGCTTTGTGTGTGTGTGTGTGTGTGAACCATACTTCTTTAACAAAAATTTATTGTCTACTAACATATACAAGGTGAGGTGTTGTGGGTGACAGAAAAAATTAAAGGTGAAAATACTGTCTTTTAATTGTTCATGATTTCATGTGTGATATTCATACATTCACAAGCAGCTGTGTCACAAAAGCAATGAATAGAGGTTGGGGAGAGTACGTTGCTGAGTATGGGCCAAGTATGGAACTACTCAGCCTTGAGTTTTAGTCATTCACTGCAATATATGCTGAGCATCAGCAATGAATTGGATGCTATAGATTAAAAAAATACTGCCTCTGCTCTCAAGGAGCTCACAATCTAGTGGAAGATACAGATCAGTTACTAGAGATTTCCAATAGAGAACAAGTGCTGTGATAAAGTTAAGCTCAGGAAATTATAATATATAAGAGGAGGACTATGGGATCATCCTGGAAGGAACAAGGAAGGCCTTCTGGAGGAAATGATCCTTATGCTGATTCCTAACAGATAATTGTCTGTATGGTAAAGAAGAGAAGGAATACATTTAAGCCCCAGTAGGCAGTAGGTAAAAAGGCAAGACCACAAAGACCAGGTAGCCTGAAAGTGCATGACCTGTTCCAGGCAACAACAAATAGTACTGCAGGGCTGGAAAATAAGGTACAATTTGGGGAGGTGGGGAAAGAAAGTGGTGAAGTAGGAAGGACAGAGTGTAGAGGCCACCCATCAGATCGACACAGAGATTCCCTATTCTCTGGGAATGCCTTATACACAGAAGGCATGCCATGTCCTCCCCCATGAATTGAGAGGTTATAATTCATTTAAGATGGGCCAGTATGAATATTGTTCCTGGGAATTTTGAAAGTGGAAGTGAGGGACACAGAACCTGGCGGTCTTTAAGTCGAGTCATATTGATGACAGCCTTACAGAGAGTGGAACAAATCTTAGTGCACACTCAATGCAGGCATAGGTA
The DNA here is from genome assembly GCF_030445035.2 of Dasypus novemcinctus. Taxonomy (NCBI): domain Eukaryota; kingdom Metazoa; phylum Chordata; class Mammalia; order Cingulata; family Dasypodidae; genus Dasypus; species Dasypus novemcinctus. The sequence goes on along the minus strand of NC_080681.1, from coordinate 31,596,238 downwards.
GCAGCCCTGGTTAATTTTCTTGAACTTCTGCTGCTGACATATTTGAGCTGCCCTGGTTCTGGTTCTTCCTGGGACTTGGCTGTTAGGTTCTTCCTTCTATTCCATGACCTTCCCCAATATCTTTCCAAAAAACTATCCCCTTTTATCTTGAGTTAGCCAGAGGTTATTTTTTGTTCCTTGTAACCAAAGGAACTTACACTAATATGATTTATTATCCAGATTTTGCCCTGAAGACAATGGAAAGTCAGTAAAGGGTTGAGAAAAGAAGCAACAACATAAGACTTTTTTTTTCAGTAATGATCATTCTGTTGGTGGTTTGGAAGATGGGTGGATCAGAGTCATAGAGATTGGTTAGAAGGCTGTTGTAACATTCCAAGCAAGAAATAATGAAGGCAAGATAGGATAAATGGATCCCAGAAAGAAATAGAATCAACAGGGCTTGGTGATGAAATGAATGAATAGAAACTGGTGCATTAAGAGCAAAAAAAGGGAAACGGTTGTGACTCAAGCAACTGGGCTCCCGTCTACCATATAGGAGGTCCAGGTTTTGATACCCAGGGCCTCCTGGTGAAGGCAAGCTAGCCCATGTGGAGAGCTGGCCCACACAGAGTGCTGCCCTGTGCAGGAGTGCTGGCCCACATGGAGAGCTGTCACAGCAAGACGATGCAACAAAAAGAGACATGGAAGAGAGACAATAAGAGATGCAACAGACCAGGGAGCTGAGGTGGAGCAAGAAAATGATCACCTCTCTCCTACTCTGGAAGGTCCTAGGATTGATTTCCAGAGCTGCCTAATGAGAATACAAGCAGGCACAAAAGGACACACAGTGAATGGACACAGAGAGCAGATGATGGAGGGAGGGGGAAGAAATAAATAAATAAACCTTAAAAAAAAAAGCTTTAGAACTTTGGGTTCCAGTGGCTGGAAAATGGAAATTGATTCCATTCGAAAAAGGAGGAGGACGTAGAGTATAGTGTGGAGAGTAATCATTTAATTTGGAATATGCTGAGTTCTGTATATTAGACATACAGTCAAAAGGCTCAGCAATTAGATATACTAGTTTAGAACTTAGGAGCAAAATTTGGCCCCTTGATTTAGGAACTTCCAGTGTACAGGTTGTTCATGCTAGTGACCCCTTGCAGTGGATTGGGATACCTAAAGTTGTAAATAAGAAGGAGTTCAGAAGAGGGCAAAGGATGAAACCTTGAGGTAATGCCAGCATTTATGGGACAAGAGGAAGACAGGAGATAATATTGTCCTAGAAGGCAAGGCAAGAGAGATTTCAAGAAGGAAATGGACCACAGTGTTCAAATGCTTTCTAGAGGCCAAATGAGACAGACCGAACATTCAATTGTATTGATATACTGGGAATTTACTTCTGACCATGGCAAAAGCAATTTCAGTAGATAGTGTAAGAGTGAAATAGATGAGAGTGAATTGGGATGAGAAAAGAGATAAGAAAGATAACATGGCAAGTACAGACCCCTCCTTTCAGTTTAAGAAGAAGGTTTGAAATTGTGTCGTTGAGGGGAATGGGAGAAAATGCTGGCTAGAGACACCTAGAAGGACTGGAAGTGAGATGAGACACCTCAAAAGAATAGCAACACAAGTGTAAACAAGTATGCGTTCTTCATCAGTTTTAGGTTTAGGGGAAAGTGGATTGTTGGATTAAACCAGGATTGGGATTTTGCCAGGTGGGTTTATAAAAGAATGAGGGAAAAAGGAATTGAGAATATTAATCAGAAAAGAAACTGAAAGGATGGATCTTTGTTTTTAAACTACCTGGAGAAGGAAATAAAGGCGAGAAGAAGCTAAGAAACTGGGGGTACAGGTAGGAGTGGAGGATTCAAGGGGTTTAGTGCTTTTAATGCAATTAAAAAGCACATACATTGATAAGGTTAGGAAAATGTTCTCGATATTGGAATTTAAAAATACAGAGATGAAACAATTCCTATTGATAACAAGAACTAGGATGTGACCAAGAGTGTAGGATAGATGGATTTTATTTCTTGAACCTATAAAATAGTTTTTTAAAAATTATTTTGCACAAAAAAAAAAACCAGGAAAAAATAAAATACACCCATCTTTATTAAGACAAAAAATAAGAGTGTAGGATAGAAAAAGTAGATAATAGGTAACAATCAAGGATCTATGACGCTGGGATACAAAGCTGATGGGAAAAATTCCTTAAAGAAAAAATGTATGTCTGAGTGTACAGGATACAAATGAAATCTTCACATTAGGATAATTCAAGGAAGGAGCTATTTACAATGGTATCATTAAAATACAACTAACCAACAAGGAATTGTGTAGTAGCATGGGGCAAGAAACAGTGGACAATTATCTTAGATTTAAAGGAATGAAAGGAGGGACTAAATACCAGAACCCAGAAGGCAGAGGCTGACTTGAGAGGAATAGTAACTTCAATTAAAAGATACAGCCAATCTAAAAATTCACTTGCGGGGAAGAAATCAGAGAAATAAAAATAATGGTATCCTGCTCCTGCTCGCAGATCTCTTGCTGCAGCTTCCTATTGGCTGAGCTCTGCCAGAAATTAGAGGGTAAGGAAGCCTGTTCATATAGTCCAGATAGACTTCCGTCACAGCACAGAGCAAGGCAGAGAAGGATGGAAAGTGGCTTTGAAGAGGCAAACAAAGCTTTCCAGCGGAGCGAGAATAGAGATCAGGCTAGAGAAGGCCAAAATGATAGTGCAGATTTCTGACAAGGTAGGAGGGAATGAGATACAATTCTTAAATGGAGGAATGAGACTTCAATGAGACTTCAATGAGAGAGATAACTCTTTCACTATGAGAAGAGAGACATAATAGACACTGAGTCATATTTCATGTCATCTTCTGGTTTTTATTTTGCCTGTGATGTAAATAGAGGTCATCTACTGATATGGAGTAGGATGAGGGATGTGAGTGTTCATGTGTGAGGACACTGGGAAACATTGGATGTTATTATTGGAAAACATTGGGAAAGTCAACCTGAGAAAGGTAATAGGATTGCCATACCCACCATTTGATAATGATCATGAATTTAGGGTGATTTTTCCCTACTGTAGTTTAATCACTCAGGCATGGGGAAAGCAGGTGGTTAGGTTCTATGGAGTGAATTTTGCCAGTGGAGTTTCTGAAATGATGAACCATGAATTCAAGTTAAAATGAGATGGGAAGCAGGTGGGGCTCAAGCGTTAGGCAGTCCAGGGCTTGATTTCTGGGGCCTCCTGGTGAAGGCTGGCCCATGTGGTGTGCTGGCTCTTGTAGGAGTGCTTCTCCATGCAGGAATGCTGGTCCACGCGAAGACCTGGCGCAGCAAGATGACACAACAAAAAGAGACACAGAGGAGAGACAATAAGAGACACAGGAGACCAGGGAGCTGAGGTGGTGCAAGAGATTGAGCACCTCTCTCCTACTTCAGAAGTTCCAAGGATCAGTTCCTGGTGCCACCCAAAGAGAAAACAAGCAGACATAGAGAATGCACAGCACATGGACACAGAGGGCAAAACAATGAGGGTGTGGGGGAATAAATAAACAAATCTTTTTAAAAAAAATTGTAATGAGAGGCAAGTGAAGGCAAGGGATGAATAGATATGGGGAAATGGAGAAACTGGAGGGGCTGGTAGAGGTCTGGATGACCTGAGAAGGCCAGTTGGAGAAACAAGCTAGAAAGATGGCAAAATGTAGGAAAGAGCAGGATGCTTAAATGAGTGATTTTGGAGATTGTGTTAGTTTGCACCCTTTTGGTCAAAAGTAACAGAAACCAAACTCAGACTAGCTTAACCTAAAAAAAGAACGTATAACTGGGAGGTTCAAGGGCAGAGGTGGCTTCAGACACAGCTGGATCCATGCTCTTGAAGATGCTAACAGGGATCTCTCTCTCTCTCTTTTTTAAATCTCTAAGGTCTCCTTGTTTCTATTTCTTATTCTATCTTGATACAGACAAGCTTTCTCCACATGGCAGGAAAGACAGTTGCTGAGAGCTCCAAGCTCACCTCTTTGCCGCTTACCATGTTTTAGGAAGAGAGCCTCTCCCCGTGGCCCCAGATCAAACCTCCTGGAAGGACTGTCACTGGCTGTGCTTGAGTCTCAGCCCACCCCTTGGTCCAATCACCATGGATAGGGGAATGATGTACCTTATTTGACTAGTCCTGGTTTGTAAGAATTATCCTGGAGGAGAGAGGGTGTGGAAAAGAGACGAACAGTATAATTGACAGGTTTTCCAGGATCAGAGCAGTGGATGAGAGGAAGTTTCTCCCAACAAAACAGAGGCATTGAAAGCACAGCAGCAGCAGATGACCATTACAGAGGTGGAACAGTGAGTTGAACATGGCAGCAGCATTGGAAGCTCATGTAGCATCTCAAAAAGCTTTGTAATGACAATACTCATTGTATATGTACGTGTTCTTTGAAATCTCAGTACTTTTTAGTCACATATACTATTCAGTTTTAAAAATTCCATATACTGGCTAATAAGAATAAAAAAGGCAGCATTCTAGTGATGCTTCCAACAATAGCTGTCACTTTTTGAACCCTGATTGTGCACTGGGCACTGTGCGAACTGTTTTATATCCGCAGTGTTATTTACTCTTCATGACAACCTCTGGGAAGTACTGAACTGGATGGTCTTTGGTTGCCTCTCCACTACCCATCCCCTCCTTCTCCTTTCCTAATAGTGCCCAGATTTTTCTTGAGGAAATAGGACTTCCTCACTTCTTAGCAACCTTGTAAAAGTATGACAGATTCCATTCCCAGATCCAAGAAAGGGTTCTGGCTGATTTAAGCTAAATAAAGTCACCCATCTTCCTGTTCTCAGTAATTGGTCCAAGGCTGCACATGTGACATGGTCTGTCCAATCAGGGACTTTGGAAGCTTTTGATGGGACTGCTGGGACATAAAGTCTTGCTGCTTCTGGACTGTGAGGTATGAGCGCGTGAGGCCTGGAATTGCTGCGACCACGAGAGGAGCCATTCTCACACACACGATAGGAGAGAGCTGAGAAAATGTTAGAGATGCTGAACTTGGAGCCCAGGTGTCACAGTGAACCACTGGATCAAATCACCTGGGCCTGGCCCTACTTCCACACTTTTCAGGTGCACGAGCCTACACAGCCCATTCTCTGGGAAAGTTATCTATTTTCTCTGAGCCTCTATTTTTTAATGTTTATAATGGTAATGGTGAAATGAATTCCACTGGCTTGTTGTAAGAGCTAAATTAAGTGATGTATGGCCTGGCAAATAATGGTCTTACAAATGCGACTTGAAATAGTAGATTGAGACATTATATTATTCTAAATATATTTTCATGGGATTGATTAGCATGTACCTCTTTTAAAACTCATTTGACTATATATTTTTTTTAAGATTTATTTTATTATTTTATTTATTTCTCTCCTCTTCCCCCCACACCCCAGTTGTCTGTTCTCTGTGTCCATTTGCCGTGTGTTTTTCTTTGTCCGCTTCTGTTGTTGTCAGCAGCACGGGAGTCTGTGTTTCTTTTTGTTGCGTCATCTTGTTGTGTCAGCTCTCCGTGTGTGAGGCTCCATTCCTGGGCAGGCTGCACATTCTTTTGCGCTGGGCGGCTCTCCTTATGGGGCGCACTCCTTGCGCACTCCCTACGCGGGGACACCCCTGCGTGGCATGGCACTCCTTGCACCCATCAGCACTGCACATGGGCCAGCTCCACACGGGTCAAGGAGGCCCGGGGTTTGAACCGCGGACCTCCCACGTTGTAGACAGAAGCCCTATCCACTGGGCCAAGTCCGCTTCCCTGACTATACTTTAGAAAGCTTTATACTGCATAGGTAGCTATAAGCAAAATTATTTTTAAAATAACATGTATTAGATCTTTTCTATTGTAAAAATGCACTCATTGTAGAAGGTGTATGTGGTTTATGTCAATTATAATTGGATTTAGTGTTTATGGTCATTTCTGTAAAGATTAAGAATCAGACCTTGGTCAGGAGCAAAATTCATTATTTTTTCATGGAAAAAAAAATCACCTTAACTATTTCAACTTAAATGACCCTACCCAGGAGCATCAGTCATAGTAAACATGAGGATTTGTTGTATCAGATAAATCTCCCAGTCTCTCTGTTTCTTGTTTCTCCCTGTTTCTCTGTTTCTTGCTCACATTCTTTCTTTAGATTTCTCTTTACTTGTCTTTATAGCAACCATACCAAACAAGTTAGGCATGATCCTTAAAATATTCCCCGTACAATGTATTCGTAAAAACATTTACCAAAGAGCATCTTTACCAAAGAGATATCTTTGTCTTTATGGTCAAGAATATATGATGCTACTTGTCACAAAAAATAGAGAAATGGAAGAGTAAACAAGTATATAATGAATTCATTTGTATGTTTTCACATATTTAATCTTGCAAACCCAATTTAGGGCGATACATTTATGAAAACAAAACACAAAAAAACAAAATGTAAAAATTTAGAAAGTAATCACAAACCATAAAAACAATGCTGCTGAAACTCAGCTGAGCTACTCCAAATCCTCAGGTCTGGTTTGGATATAACACAAGTGTTTTAAATTGCATTGGGTGGAGGCCCTGGCAGGAAGGAAGCATCGGATATTGCTGGAACATATCTTTGTTTGAGCAACAGCTAATGAGAAAGGTCACCATTATGCTTTGCTTTCAAACACTGTGGCTGTTTTGAAATTAGTACTGAACATTTCATCACAAATGTTGGCTTATAATCACTGAGGTACACAATCCTGTTTATTAATTTTCTTCCTAAGTGGAGAATAAAAACTAAACTTGTGTTCTCACCACTGTTTTGATCAGAATATGTCAGCAAATGATAAAATGATTTTCTATTTATGGACTCTGGGTTTCCTGATCATTTATACAATTCCAATAGTAGGTTTAAAGGAAATTTAGCCTCCTAATTTCTTTTGTCCTGCTGTTTTAGTATTATTTGTGCTCTTGTTCAACTCAGTGCCAGTGTCTGAGATAAAGGATTTCTGGACTTTGTTTCCTAACATTTATCGCATTAGTTTAGTGCATCAAGTCAGTTGCACCAAAATGCTAAGAAAAGGCTTAACTTTTTTCAGTGCAAAGGGTTTGCTGACAAAGTAATAGATCTCAGAAGGCCACCTCCAAGGAAGGGCTGACATATCAAAAATAGAAAAAGCAGTGATAGTAGACATGCCAGGGTGAGATCTAGAAAAGATCTAAGTTTATGGTTTTTGGTTTTCCCTGTTGGCTAGGCTGTTGTATTCCCATGTCCGTGGCAAGGTCCACTGTGGGAGCCTGGAGCTCTCAAGAATAAACTTTTGGGAAAGGCTGGGTCCACCCTCTGGGGATAAGGGAACTAGGGGGAGGAAGGGGAGGAGGTAAAGGAAAAGGGAAGGGGACGGCAGTCTTCCTGTGTTTGGATGACCTTTCCTTATGTTTATCTGGAGGCCCTGGGCAGCTCTGCTGTATTTGGTGTCATTCTGCCATGTTGCTTCCCATGTGATCTCTTTCTTAGCTTTATGTGGGTAAGGAAACTTTGCTTCTGCTGGAATTACTGAATTTAAACCTCGGACTGGTGGGGTATGGGGAAGGTGTACAAGTCTGCCACAGGTAAGGAGGGATGGCAGCCTAGATAAGGAAGGCTTAACAAGCATATGTAGTATGCCCGTGTCTAGCTGATTCCTTAAGGGAAAGATCCAGGTGTCTCTTGCAGACATCTGAGAGCGGCCGACCTGCGCGGTGGCCCTCCTGCTAAAGAGCTGGCCTGGAGACTGTCTTCCTTCTCCAGAATCCTCATCATTTAGCATAATTCCCTGCACTTGTGGTTTTCCCGTAACTATTCTTTGAATGAGTGAATGAATGAATGAATGAATGAGCAGACTCATTGAGAGGTGAGCAGCAACAGGCGGTGGAGTCTCTACTGGACCTAATTTATTTGCCAGACCCTGCTCTGAGGGCTACGTGCTGCTCCACTTCAAAGGAACCAGTTTCAAGCTTCCCTGTCTCACATTCCTGATGGGTGAATCACTTGTTTCTAGTGGGTGAGTGGACCAGCTCCTCTTTCATTTCAGTGCTGACCCCTCACCCTGATCTGGCCTTAGCTCAAATGCTATTTCCTCAGAGAAGCTATCCCTTAATCCTCCTCCCCACTCTCCTCCATTTAAATTAGACTCCTCAATATACCTCTTTCCATTTCTTCATAGCACTTAACACAATTTCCGATGATATCCATTTGTGTGATTATCAGTTTTATGTCTGTTTTCTCCACCAGATAACAAACTCCTTAAAATTTAAGGGGGTGAGTTGTGGTTGATTATATATATGAGATCCATGAACAGTTGAACGTGAGGTTGCCGGCAGCTCTGGAAAAATGTGGTCATCTCACCTGACCCATTTTGGTTCAGTGAGCATCGAGGCTGGAAGGACTACTCATTTAGAATGACGATGAGCCCAGCTTCCTTGGCTGAAGGAAATACGGAGAATGTTCTGAAGGCTGCTGGGAGCTAGGAGACCTTTGGAAGAGTCCAGTTTTTAGGGCCTCTTTTCCTTTTCCTTGCAGTAGTTGAGCCTTGGGTATCACTGAGGTTGCTGCCTGTTCTCTGGGACTTTCCCCCGCTGACCAGGCAGTCAGGGCTGAGAGCTGTGATGGGAACAGGGAGCATTCCAGGAGTCCAGGAAGCCCAAGGAGGGGCTGGGGAGAAAATCACCTTGTTGAATCCTTGGTTCACAGACAGGGGGATGTCAAAGATTGATTTGTGATGTCCTTGGGCTGATCCTTAAGTCTCCTTTCTTTAATAGTTCTTTAACTTTGTCCTAGTAAAGGAAAATATATAAGCCAATAGGTAATTTGAAACATTAGTAGACTGTTATATTTCATCTGCATTTTAGGACTTCAATTTTCTAATTCAGGATTTTTATTGAAGGATATTTCCTCAAAGATAGCAGCAATTTCTCCTCTCAGTGAACACCAAGGCTATGATACCTTGATTGCTTTAAAAATAGGTTGTGTTTTAGACCTGCAAAGAAACGGTCAGATGTCATAACCTGAAAATAACCTCAGAATTTTCCCACACTCTAACAAATCCCTAGACTGCCAAATGGATAGGTACCAACATTTCCAGATTCCCTTGGGAAACACATTTGAGACTGCTTACTTGAAAAGAAGAAAATGTTAGGGGAAAAGATCCCTCAAAAAATAGAGATTTACACTAAAAGTGCTCTCCTGACATAAGAAATATATCTTAAGTATATAACAAGATAAAAAATATGTGTACACAAGTTAAATTATTTATACAATACAAAGCTCAGTTGTAATTTAGCTTCCTCACCCACAAGTTAAAACTTTTATTTTATGAAGTTTATAACAACAAAACCAAAGAGTTGCACCTCTCTTCATCTATTCACATATGTTCTTATTTGGTGAATAGAGAGTATAATTATTCCTATTCTGTTTAGTGAAAGGAAAACAAAGAAATAAAAAATGATTGACTTCTTTTCCCCCTCTTTCCCCTTGTTCTGCTTGTTTCTAAAGCCGATGCCAGCTGTACCTGACCAAATCATTCTTCATGCCTGCCGCTGAGTAACTGAGCAGGTGAAGAAAATCACCTGAAGTGCAGGCTGATGTTTTATGAATCCACACTTGTCTCCTCATCTGCTGGATAATCTGATAATCTGCTGGATAATCTGCTCTTCTATTCTCTACAACAGTTTCATACTTCTACTCTCCTCACACATCAGATCTTCTCCTCCATACTTTCTTCTAAATGGATGCTTTTGAATCAATTTCGTACAGAAAATATTTGTCAAATATGATCAAAATCCCAACGGGATTTTATAGTGGAACATAAACTGATTCTAAAGACTGTCCAGAAAAGTAAATACATAAGAGTAATGAAGAAAATGAGAAAAACAGAAAAATAGGGGCAATATTGCTCTGGAAGTGATCAAACTATAAAGCTACCATAATTAGTTGATGTGGAATTGTTGCTAGAATAGATGATACATCAATGACACAGACTAGATACCATATAAAATAATACAAGATAAAGGTAGCATTTCAAAACTATGGGAAAGGATAGAATATTTAATAAGTGGTTCTGGAAGAACCGGCCATCCATTTCCAAAAAATAAAGTTTCATCTCTGCTCCACTTATCAAACACCCCCTCCACCAAAAAATTGTATTCATTAAAAATGATATATGTTAAATACAAAAGATTAAAAGTACTAAAAGGAAATATAGGAAGAGTTTATAATTTTGGCATTGGAAAGGCCCTATAAAGCAAGACCTAAAACTAAGAAAGAAACAAAAAAGATTGATAAATTAACTATCTTTAGGTGTACACACAGACATAGCCTTTAGGGAAGTTAAACTGGTAATATCTATCAAAGTGTTCCTATCTATTCATTTCCAAGATTTCTTAAACAAGAATACTCACATATGCACAAAAATGTTCATTGTAGCACTATTTGAAATAGTAAAAAATTAGAAACAAACTATCCTTCAGTACAGGAATGCTTTAAGTAAATTCATTAATAGAAAGCTAAGAAACTTTGTGAGGTACATAATAATGTACTGACGTAAAAAACCTCCAAGATACACACAAAAAAATCAAGTCTCAGAACTATAAAGTATTATATGATCATGTTTACAAAACACAAAACCAAAAATCAACTATGTGTATGTGAGTGTTAATAGGGCATTTGGGGGTTATATTTCTTCGTTCCACAGAAACACATTATGTCTGGACAAACAGGATGGAAAGCTACTGCCTAAGGTCTACTCTCTTTTTCTACAAAGAGATGTTATATAACACCTGCTATAAATACCCAAGTCATATCATCATGTTTGTTTTCATTTCTGTCAAGTGGGGTTGGCTTTTATCTTGTGTACTCCTTCAGATCCTTTCAATACCATCTCTTGTTCCAGCCACTTCAGCAGCAACCCATTTTGAGTAAAGTTTGAAGGTGCAAGCTGACATGGCCTTGCCTCATCCCACACTATTTACCTCTAACTTTCTCTCCTGGGTCTTGTATGGTGTCCGAGGGAATCCACTTGGCACTCATGCATGTGCAGCCTTGAAGAGAGGGGTGTCCGTGTCCGTGGTGCTACCCCTAACCTGTGGGGATGGGAGTCTGTGGAAAACTGTTGCCCTTTTGGTCCCCTGAGTGGACAGTTCTGAGGTGCATTTCATAAGGCTCCTCAGAAGCTCCTATGAGATCAAGCACCAGTTAGTTCAGATCAACTGGCTCTCTCCCCTTTGCTGTTTCACTCCTCCTATTCCCTGGTCCTGCCCCGTGAGCATTCCCAAATGTACAACAGGGGAATGCACATCTTTAGCTCAGGCTCTGAAGGGGGAGGGGTGCACTCATTAGATTCAACCCCTTTCTTCAAATGGAGGTAAATTATTGTACCGTAATACTTCCTAACATTTGTTTCACACAATCAGGTATCTTCCTTCATCATCACAACAAACGTATGAGAGAAATGTCACTACTTCCCACGTGATAGATGAGGAAACAGAGGCTCAAGGAAGGAAAGTAATTTGACCAGTGTCACAACAGCTAGGGAATGATAGAGCCAGGACTCAAGCAAAGGTCTTCTGACAAAAAGTCAGTGCAGGCTTTGCTAGAACACAGCTGCCTCCTCTCAAAATATTTGCAGAGGCTTTGATCTCGTGGCCTGACACCCTGGAAAGTGCTCTTCCTCACTTATCAGCTCCCTGCCGTAATGCTCACAGCTGTTCCAAGCACGTCCTAACTTCTCCCAGCCCCAGATATACCATGCATAGACGGCTTTTCCAAGAAGTTTTATTGTAAAGGGGATCAGAGAAACCCTGGAGAGGCTGGAGAGGAGAATGTGGGTCAAGGGAAGTTTGTAAAGTTGGAAAATATTCCAGCAGATGTGCTTGCTGAGAGGAAACTGCTAGCAGAGAGGAGAAGTGGATGGTGCAGGAGAGATAGCAGGTGGGGGGATGGGTCCCAAAGTAGATGTAAGGACTGACTTGATGGGATAAGAGCCAAGCCCTCTGTTGTAACTAGAGGTAAGAAGAAGAAATTTCTATAGGTAAGTTCAGATCTTTAGATAAGTTGAGATCTCTCTTATCCAAAAACACACATAAAGGATCTTCTTATGATCCTATACTGTACAATCCAGGAAGTCAAGGACCACTTTTGGTTTGTCTACTACTATATCCCTGATGGACCTATAGTGATTGTTGAATAAATATGTCAATTATCCATAGTTCCCTTCACCACCAAAAACTTCTGAACCTAATAATAAATGATAAAATACCGAGTGGATAAAAATGTCATTAAATAAGAACTTTAGTAAGAAATAAAGTGACCCACAAATAAACAACTCCTTAAACTCTTGCTATTGACTATGGGTACATGTACACATGAGGTCCAAAAACACCAACTGCCCAGCTATGGGGTGGCAGAGCCCTCCACTGGCAGAAGTACTTGAGCCAAAAAAAATAAAAATAAAAATAAGACATGGGCTGCAGCTACTCAGTCTCCTTTGCTGGATGCCACAGCTTCTTGAATTCTAAATTTGAGAGTACCCCAGGGCCGGGTCCTCAGACTTCATCCTTTCTCCATCTAGATCCCATTTGGTCCATGGTTTTCCCTAACATTTATATGCCAATAACAATAACAGCACAACTCTAGCCTGAGCATCTCCCCCAAACCCCAGGCTCCAACCACCTTTGTAACAGATCCGCCTGGATGTCTACCGAGCATGGAAAACCGGACTCCTGATCTTTGTCCCTAAACCTGCACCTCCCCCAGGTTTTCTCATCTCAGTAAATGCCAACTTCATGTGTCTAGTTGTTCTTGACAAAATCCTTGATGACAGAGGAGCTTCCCGTGGCTTTCAAGGCTTGGTGGGATGTGTCCGTGCCCCCCGTTCCCCGTCCTTGTCTGACCTTACCTCCTATCGTCCTCGCGCCGCCCCTTGCCGAAGGCTTTTGTGCTCTCTTCCCCCTGTTGCCCGTCCTCTCGGCATGCTCCTTCATTTCTTTGGGTTCTTTTCCTAAACAGCATCATAATTCCTAACCTTCTCATATAAAATAGCAGCCCCTCTCCCTTGCCACAATCACGCCATGCTTTATTTTCCTTCATAGCACGTCTTGCCACCTGATATCACCCTTCTTTTTGCCTGAGGTCTCTCTCTCCACTAGAAGGCAAGTCAATGAGGATCGAGAGCTTGAACATTTTGTTTCCTATTATAACCCAACCCTTAAGACAGTGCCTGGTATATGTTAGGCACCCAGTATGAGTGTGAACTCCCAGGGAGTCAAAGTTGTTCAGAGGGCCAGCGCTGCCTCAGAGAGGCCCCTCTTCAGTGTCCCTGAGTGGGAGAGAGGCACGGGAGGACCTGGGCGAGTGGGTCTGGGCTGGGGATGAGTAAGGCGGTAACTGAACCCCGGGCTCTATAATGAAGTGAAATTGGGCTCTCAACAGTAGCTCCCTGAACATCAAGCCCACGTGATATCCTTACAGACAAGCCTTCTCTCTCTCCTCCTTGTCTTAGTGGGCAACCCTGAGAGCGCTGGGTTGCCCCCTTCTCTGAGAGCCCTGGCACTCTTTTGCTGGCTTTCGTCCTCCACTGGTTCTTTAAATGCGGATGTTCCCTAAGGCTGTTTTTGACCTTGCTCTCTAAACTCCTGTTAATCATTATCTTTCGATGATACCCACATACCAGAAAGAGTAGCAAAAATGCTAGAAGGACTATTTAAAAAGTCAAACACATTTTGCTTTGCATTTTCGTGAAGAGTCCTGATTTTGATTCAGAAGATCTAGATTTGAGCCCAGCTCTACCTCTTACTAGTTTTGTGTCTGTGGGCAAGACACCTAGATTCCCTGGACTAGAGTTTCGGCATTTATAAAATTGGGATAATGATGCCTTACTATACGCATTATCCTGCTGTGTGAGGGTTGAAGGATATATGTATTTTGTAAACTATAACAAAGGGGTTAGTTATCCATGACTAATCTATAAACATAGATTCTATTACTATAGACCATAAAAAAGGGGTCACTAAGCCATTGTCTAGCAGGAATAATAATTAATATGGGGAATTTTCTTTTAGTTTCTGTGTATTTGTATGGAGAAGGTTGTACTTGTAAGCCCAAGAAAAACTTTTAGTCCCTATGTCAAGACCTGATCAAATTAATAATGTACCATAACTGCCCAGGTACCTAGGATGGTATTCTCAAATTATCTGAAAATAATCTGCAACCAAAGGAAATGAGCTGAAATGGTTCTCTTGCTCAAATCAACCAGGACTCCATTTCACTCCTACAAGTTCACCAGCAGCTCAAACCTTCATGGACGTCCTTTACACCAGCTTCTGCCTGTTCACTGGTGGCGTTGGAACCTGGCTGAATCGTCAAAAGGGGACGCCTTGAGAGTTTCAAGCAGGTACATCAGCGCATTCCTACATAAGAGAGGGGGAGGTTTCAGTATATTCCAGGCTCAGCTTTCCTTCCAATTGCAGGATCAGGCAAGTAGCAGACCTAAATTTAATTTTATTTGTTTGTTTTGTTTCATTTTTCTCCCCTCCTGACATAGAAGTATGCCCTTTGAGGAGAAAAACTTTCCCATCTGCTTTGCAGTTGGCCCCGTGAGAAGCCAAACTAGTTATTAAAAGTAGAAATATTTTAAGTTGATCAGCTGAGATGTTAACCGCTCTTGTCTAATCGTTAATACACAAACCTCTCTTACCAGAACATTTGTGTGGGATCTAAAATCAGCCCCATTCCAAAAAGCCTGTTAAAAATTACACATTTGGAATCTTGTCCTAGCCTGACTTGCTAAATTCCTTTTTGATATTTCCTGGGGGGTGGTGAAGAGGAAAACAGCCTTATTCTCTTTAATCTAGGACATTTTTAAAAATCTGATATCAGATTTGATACTTGCTGAAAGTAGGCTGACTAACCATCCCAGTTTTCCTGGGACCAAAGGGTTTCTGAGACACAGGACTTCCAATTCTTCTAGCAAACTCGGATGAGTTGATCTCCCTAGAAAGGAAACTCTGGCCCAAATGACTCACCTTATGGATGAGGAAACTGAAGTCCACTAAGATTAAAGGATTTGCCCGGACGTCACCTAGTTAGCTAACACTAGCAGCATTGCTGGGAGAAGGACTTAGATCTCAATCCTAGATCAGGGGCTCCACTGATCCACTGACTTGTTCATGGCCCTGAAATATGGGAACAGTCACAAGGAAGGACTTAAGCTTGATTACTGGCTTGTGGCCATTTGACTGCTTTATTTAATTCACATGTGAGTAAAAGAAACAGATAATCCAAGTACGTTCTAATCCACAATTACAGTGATGCAAATGTTCTAAAGCCAAGTAAAAATAATGACCACAAATAGTTCATCTATTCTTTTGGCACAGGGCATGCTTCTTTTGAGGAGGTCTGCAAAGTGCTTCACAGCCATTTATTAGCTTGAGGATGTTTTGTCAAATCAAACCACATTCTTTAGATAAAGAGTTTCGTTTGCTTTGATACTTAATGACCTTCCTTTAGCTAGGGCATAGAATTTCCAGATGTCCAACACATCCAACACTCCCCAACATGTAGCTGCGAGCTCACTGCCTGGCACACAGTAAGTGCTCCGTAAACATTTTCAAATAAATAAATGACAGTCAGAGGTGGGTTTACTTGAAGCTGATGGAGCCCTTCCCAGACCCTGGGAAGGAGGGGCCTTCACATGACCACGTAGTCATATGCTCATATGCAACTTGCAAAGGTAAGATTTACATTCATTTCTTTCAAGAGGGCTCCCAGACTTTCACAATCTTCAGGTCCCAAAAGATGCATCTCTACCCCTGCACATACTATGGTTCTAAGTACTCTGTAATTATTTTCTGTGGTTATCTCATGTAACTCTCACCACAGTCCTATGAGGTAGGTGCTATTGTTACCTACATCTCTCAGAGGACACAACACCACAGTTACCCAGTTGGGAAGTGATGTGCTAGGATTTGAGGACAACTCTGTCACTCCACTGAGCACCAGTGGTGGCCAAACCTCACTCTAGCTCACGCTAAGTTACGTGTAACTTGGTAAATACTATGGTTTCAACTGATGTAACTATAATAACAACAACAATGATGGCAAGTCTTTTAGAATGACCTATTATTTGGGGGGAAACATTCATTATACAGGCTTTCCTGTTCCTTCCCCATTTAATATTCTTGTTTAATAGATGGAAACAGGAGGCATGCAAAGGGCAAGGCTGAAGAGGGTTGAGAAATAAACAGAGGTGTAATTCTCCATTAAAATATTCTCCCCACACCCCTTCCAACTTTTTTTTTTTTTTAATCTTTCTTTTTAAGGGTTGTGCATCATGGAAAGGGTGATTTGTCTATTGGGAAGTTCTATTCAGGTTTTACCTATTGTTTTGATCTGCTCTGTCCCCTTAGGACTTCTTTTACTCAGGAGTCCCTATTTCTAGCCTAAAAGCTGTCCAGGTCGAAGGGAAAGGGCAAAAAGGAATCTTTCCTGTAAACATCCTCAGGGCCACCCCCGGAAAAGTAACCAGCAACCACTGCTTCCTGCCTTTATCCTGATTACTGGTGCAGAAATGCAGTTTTCTTTTCCTCCAAGATTTCTTGGAGCCATTGGGAGAGCAGGACTGAAAATGCCACAGGATTGGAAATGTCCTCCCGATTAAGGACAGATTCAGGTTCTCTGGCTTAGAAAACTCATTCACACATCTTGCTTCAACCAAGACTGGGTGCCAACACTGTGCTGGGCACTTCCTAAGTTTTGTTGACTGACTCCTACCTTTTCAGAGAGGTGCTATCTTCCACCTAAAGGCAATACACCCTCCGTTTTCTACCTTCCAATAGCTTCTGAACTATTTCCCTGTTCTGGCTGCAGTGCAATTATCCTCTGGCCACCCGAACCCCAGTATCATTGCTGATGTCTCTTCCCTCCATTCAGCTCCCATTCATCATCAAGTGTCATGTATTTTTCCTTCCTATTAATGCCCAAACTCATGCCCTGTTTTCTATATTCTCTGCTGCTGCCTTGTTCTAGTCCCTCCTTATTTTGGGTCTGGGGTTTTAAATTGCTTCCTGCCTGAGTTCTCCGCCTTTGTTCTCTCCCTTCCAAAGGAGGCTTTATCATGAAGCTAAGAGCCCTAAGCTTTAGAAGGCTTTGCTGGTGTAGACCCCTTTTAAGTGCTGGTACCTAATTTGGTATTTGCAACTTTAGTCTTTTTCTTAAAGAAGACTCCCCAAAATATATCAGCCACAGGCCTCTCAAATCAGGGTCCACTCCACCTCCTATCCATGTTGTACTCAGATACCAGATTAATCTTCCTAAAATAAGATTTGATAAATTACCTTTCCATTTTAAACCTTCTAAGGGCTGCCCATTTCTCTTATGTGTATATCTCCTTACTTGGACATTCAAATTTCTTCATAATCTGCCCCAATTTTACCTTTCAACCTTTATTTCCCAGGAATCATTCACACACACTCTTCACAAAGATTCACGGACTCCCAAACAAACCATCAATGCTTTGTTCCTATATATTCTTCACAAGAGGATGGCTAAATGCAGTTCATCAAAAATGCACTGTATAGGTTGTCCAACATCTGCAGGCTGATTCTCAGAACCCTACCCAGTTAATCCCACCCGTCCACAAACCTGGTCACCCTTTCTTGCTGGGATCCTGCTTGCCCCGATTGCAGTAGTTTCTAGTTTGAGAGATTTAATAGATCAGTGTGATCTTAAAAATAATACGGAAGTCCAATATAGGATTGTCTATCTTTTATTCTCCCTAATAAGGGCTTAAAATTTTTTTTTAATATATTACAACCATCATGATGATCTTAAAAAGGAAAAGGTATTTTATCACTCAAAAAGCACAAAAGGCATACTCTTAGAATAATGGTCAATTCTTTAAATGTAAAAGACCTAGCTTTTTAAAAACTCACTACTTTTTTTCTTTATTGTGCAATTGCCTAAGTTGATAGAAACTACTCGGCCTGACACTTGGGAGTTGTTCTATAGCACTTCTGGTCTCTGCCACCTGTTTAGCACTTAATCACAAACTGCCTGGAGGCACATTTTGCGTTGTTGGCCCTTTCTTTAACTTCTCATGCACATTATATCATTTCCTCAACCGGAAGTAAGCTTTATAAGGAACCTGTGTAAGGATGGTGACTTTAGCTCTCCAGCAAGGCCATGCATACAGAAAATGTTTGATAACTATTTGTCAGGTGAACGAATCAGCCTAGAGTAAGGAGGCTTTCTAAGCCTGTGTAACCAATAAATCTACTCTTAATGGGGTATGAGAGTCCCATCCCGAGGCAATTTATTTCAACAGACTTCTTAGAGAAGAGTTAACCAGTACAAATTGCTTTGCTTTTGAGTGAAACCTGAAAATTAAAAAAAAAAAAAAAAAAGGCAAACAGTTTCCAGTTTCTTCCTCAAGGCAAAAGCAAGTCCTGGCAAAGAGAATCAAAACACAAACACACTTTTGTAGCCTGTCATTTCATGGGTCCCAGTTCTTCTGAGCTTTGTCGGTAGGCATGCACGCAGTCCCTGCTTCTGGCTTGACTTGACTTGATGGAGTGTTTGGCTTTCCTTCTGTGTCTTCTTGATTAGGTGCCTAAAGCCTTCCTAATATGCATGTTGTCTCTTTCCCTTTACCTGATTTAAAAAGAAAACAAACAGAAAGGAAAGAAAAGAAGCTTAACATCTTCCTGGCTAACTCTTGGTTTTAGATTTGGGGGTTGACATACAGCAATGCAGAAGAAGTATCCTTTGCATTTAAAATATTTGTTTCATCCAGAGTTTTCTTTCAAAAACACAAATGCAGTGAGGATACAGCCTGCTTCAAACGATCATTACTTTTCAATTCCATTCCATTCAACAGCCACTGATTGAGCACCTACTGTGTGCCAGGCTGTGTTCTGGGTATTGGGGATATATTAATGAACAAAACAGACAAAAATTCTTGCCCTCCTTAAGTTTATGCATTAGTGAGAGAAAAAGACAAAAATTATAATAAATGTACTATGCTATGTGTTTTGGTTTGCTAAAGGCTGCCAATGCAAAACATCAGAAATGGGCTGGCTTTTTTTTTTTAAGATTTATTTTTTATTTCCCTCCTCCCTTTTGCTCCCCCCCCCCCCCATTGTTTGCTCTTTGTGTCCATTTGCTGTGTGTTCTTCTGTGTCAGCTTGCATTCTTGTCAGTGGCGCCAGGGATCTTTGTCTCTTTTTGTTGTATCATCTTGCTGCATCAGCAGAATAGCAAAAATGCTAGAAGGACTATTTAAAAAGCCAAACACATTTTGTTTTGCATTTTCGTGAAGAGTCCTGATTTTGATTCAGAAGATCTAGGTTTGAGCCCAGCTCTACCTCTTACTAGTTTTGTGTCTGTGGGCAAGACACCTAGATTCCCTGGGCTATCATTTTGGCATTTATAAAATTTGGATAGTGATGCCTTCCTATATGCATTATCCTGATGTATGAGGTTTGAAGGATATATGTATTTTGTAAACTATAAAGGGTTAGTTATCCATGACTAATCTATAAACATAGATTCTATTACTATAGACCATAAAAAAGGGGTCACTAAGCCATTGTCTAGCAGGAATAATAATTAATATGGGGAATTTTCTTTTAGTTTTTGTGTATTTGTACCAAAGGTCACCTGCTGGACCCTGGACTCCTGCCACGTGGCAAGGCAAAATGATAGGTCTGCCAATCTCTCTCTTCTTTCTCGTGCAGGCTCTCCTCTTTCAGCTCCAAGGTACTCCAGGAGCCTAGCCTCTTGGGAGCATTGCTGCCTCAGCTTCTCCACTGATTCCAGCCTCTGGCCTCTCTCTTCACCTCTGACCACCTTTCTGCAGCTGTAGGCAGTCCTGGAGTCCTCTCTCACATGGTAGTGTAAAATGGCAACTGTCTTTGTTTGTTTCTGTTTTCAGTTTCTACTTATATAAGACTCTGTACTTACTGACATTCTACGATAGAACTATTGTGACCAGTATTGGAAGAAACTGTAGCATTGATGTGGAAAAAGTGGCCATAGTAGTTGCTGAGGGCAAGAAGAGGGAAGAAGAGATGTGATGTGGGGCATTTTGGGGACTTGAAATTGTCCTAAATGATATTGCAGGGACAGATCCTGGACATTACATATCCTGACATAATCCACTGAACATACTAGAAGAGAATGTAAACTACAATGTAAACTATAATCCATGCAGTGCAGCAGTGCTCCAAAATGCATTCACCAAATGCAATGAATGTGCCACAATGATGAAAGAGGTTGTTGATGTGGGAGGAGTGTGTGTGAGGCATATGGGAACCTCTTATATTTTTTAATGTAACATTTTTTTGTGATCTATGTATCTTAAAAAAATACAATAAAAATAAATGCTCATTAAAAAAAAGATTCTAGCAAGAGGGCTGAGACCTTTTCAGAACAACTTCTCACTCAGTGAAGGGTCAGATGGTTCCTTTCTAACTTCATGTGAGTCCTGGTCTTCCCAGCAGGAGAGCACTATCCCAGGAAGGGCTCTTGCTGTCCTCTTCTTCCTCATATCCTTCAATTCCCTCCGAGCCTCAGTCAACTTCATTAAAAAGAGCTTTGTCCTGAGGGTTTGCTAATCAGGATGTCTTATACCAAATTCTCAGTTATCTGGGGGTAATTAAAACAGCCTTAAGGGAAGTGGATTTGGCTCAATGGATAGAGCATCCACCTACCACACGGGAGGTCTGCCGTTCAAACCCCCAGCCTCCTTGACCCGTGTGGAGCTGGCCCATGCATAGTGCTGATGCGTGCAAGGAGTGCCCTGCCTCACAGGGGTGTCCCCCGCGTAGGGGATCCCCATGCACAAGGAGTGTGCCCCAATAAGAAGAGCCACCCAGCACGAAAGAAAGTGCAGCCTGCCCAGGAATGGTGCTGCACACATGGAGAGCTGACACAGCAAGATGACGCAATGAAAAGAGGCACAGATTCCCTGTGCCACTGACAAGAATACAAGTGGACACAGGAGAACACACAGTGAATAGACACAGAGAGCAGACAACGTGGGGTGGGGGGTAGTCGGGAAGGGGAGAGAGATAAATAAAAAATAAATCTTAAAAAAAACAATATAAAATAAAATAAAACAGCTTCAAAGTGTCCCCATAACCATTCTTATTTGGGGGGCATCTCCAAGGAAGGGTATTGTTAATGTTTGCTCAGGAAATCCCCTAAGAATGATCTCATGGCTGCAAAGTACCCATTTGATCCCCACCTCATTTCAAAATGCATCTTCAGTGACATAAAAATCATGCAGTATGATTGAAACAAAATAGATAAATCAGAACAAAGAGGAAGTAAGAGCAAGACAGTAAAGTGAAGCAAGAAATAAAGCCACCACACAGAAATGCCAACCAGCAGGACTCAAAGAGCTACTAAAAAGAGACCACAACTTTGGCTTTGAGCAACAAGGAAAACAGACCAGTTAGAGGATTCACAGTGTTTTGTCAGATGTTTATCAGGGGCTCAGGAACCTTAAGACTTGAAAAAAGTTTCTTCCATGCATCCTCAAAAGGGTCCTGAGATTATGAATAATACTTAAAGGAAATGAGTTTCCGATAGTTTTTTTTTTTTTAAATAGTGCCACTCAAGGAGCCTTAACTCAGGAATTAACACCTGACTGAAGTCCTCTAAAAATCAGTTCTCTGAGAGGATAAAGTTTAGAATATCTAAAATAAACTCTGGACTGATCCCTCCATTATTGTTAGTTTGTCCAATTAAGCATTGATAAGAATCAAGCAGCAGAGAAGTCAAAGATAAATTCTCCGGCGGGACCTGACATGTTGAAACTCTTGTTTTTCTGAGTAGATGCAGGTCTACACCTAAGAGTTTGGCATTCACAGGGAAAATGAAGGCTCCTGACCAGGCCAGGTATCTGCACAGACCTACCTCTGTAAAGAGGCAGACTGAGGTGGAGCCAAGCACAGCCCAGGTTTCCTGCAGAAAACAGCTCACTTTGTCTCTAAAACAACAGGCAGTCAAAGACCCTGAAGCTTGGCCACAACTTGTGACAGAAATAACAGCCCTCCCACAAACATATCATACATTCCACAGTTAAATATAAATTTAGTCTCCTATTATCCTGTTTTGGTTTATTCGTCCCGTGCCTCCCCACCCATTAGAGAAGATAGTTGAGAACTGACTGTTAAAAACAAAATAAACCTGCAGAGAAAAAGTCATTTTGGATTAATGACCCGAGCCACAGGCTGTTGGCTTAGTGTTTAATTTGGCTCCTTCCCAGTCCAGTCCTCTGTAGGAAACAGGTAGAGCTGCCACCATCGGCGGGATGATTTTGTTTTTTGGGGAAATATATACACTTGGTAAGTCGTCAAGGTGAGTTGTCCTTCAGGTATGCGTTATTCAAGGGGAGAAAATGTTTTCAGTACTGCTTGAAGTTTTCATACGTGACAACGCATTAAGAATTCAACAGAGTAATCTTATTGTTTTAGCTGTTGCTTTTACCATTACTCATGCAACATGACTGGAAAAAAACCAATGATGATTTTTCCCCCCTGCCGTGTTTTGTGTGTGTGAATTTTTTTTTAACTTCTGGTTTGGGATGAATGCACCTAACGATCCACCATCTGGTGTACAAATATTTTTACAGACGAGAATCCAAATACCACAAAACCATTGCCACGGTTCAGGTTATGTGGGGCTTTCTCTCAGGCAGCTTTTAAAATTATTATTAAATTAAATTATCTTGAATTATGGGAATCTTGGCCTTGAAAGAAAAGTTGCTATGCTGACCAACCTATTTTTTAAAATGGATGTGAGAACTGCCCCTGGAGCTGATTTCAAGGAGGGGGGTGGGGGGAAAGAATCATTATTATTGTATTTTTGATAACATGAAATAGTATACCTACCAAATCAAAGTGATCATTCATGCCATAGCCTTCACTTCTTCACTGGGAAGAAGATGAGACTTGAGTAAGCACAGCAGGCAATCCCGTTTCCAGCCCCTGTCAGGTGCAATCACAGCCCTTTCTTGAAACAAAGCCTCAGCTCCACCTCCCCAGCAGGCCTAGAACAGTTCATTTCCCAATCCCCCAGGCACTAAGAGGAAAGAGAAGGATCACTTCTGCAAGGGCAAAATGAAACAAAAACCAGCAACAGCAAGCTTCTATGATGCCTCATCCTGGAGTAAGCGGGACGTAGTCGGCATTTAATGTCAGATTTCTCCCCTAATGTAACAGTGACAATAAAGTTTTAGCAATCGATTCCCCTCATAACCCTAAGTAAAGAAAATAGGTTGGTGAGTCTGTGCATTGTGAAGGAGTTACTAGGTCAATATACACCCCCGCCCCAAAGAAAAGATATATTACATTTACTCAAAATGTCACCCAGGTGTTTAGAGCACAGAGAAAATCGCTTTGCTCGGTGACTGTGCCATATGGAGAAAATTAGATTTTTAAAAATTATTTTATTGTATTTTTATTATCTTTTTTTAAAAAAATACATTGATCACACAAAATAGAATTTTTATTGCAGTTAAAAATAAGGGTAACGAAAAGGCTGTTTGGGGGACATAGTGGTCTGGCGAAGAGAGGGATGACACATCTACATAGCCTTCAGGTTTGCTAGTGGACCAAATCGGAATATCCGTTAAAATAATCACAGAACTCAGCGCCTCCGTAGTTTTTTAAAAAATTGGTAAGACAATCCTAGAGTGGCTGGATTTGTTGCAGCTGCCTTGGGAGGAAAGCGAGAAATCGCTCCATTTCATCGATGGGCAAACTAAGGTACAGCAGCAGTGGCAGGGTGGAGGAGAGGCAATGGTGAGCTGGAGACAGGTCCGGAAGAAAGCAGGACGTAGACAGGGGTGAGAAGGCAATAACTTGAGGAAATAAAACCCTGTTGTGTGGGAAAAGCGCAATTAGCCACGACAGATGAGCAGGAAGGAATACTGAATGAATTACAATCGGAGGAAACAAAAGAGAAGGGTCGGCAGGGCGGGGGCCTGAGAGGGGAGCAGACATCCTTTTAGGAATGCCAGCTTTCTTTCTGGTCCTGTCAGGGCCTTATAGTTTGGTTGCCCCGTGGTATTTTAACCCCTTTATACTTCATGTGTCAGACTCTTTAGGGCAACTCTCTCTATTCATGAAGTTCTTTGAGATTTTTACGAATGTTATGAATTCCAGATCAGACTGATTAGAACAGTCCTTCCTAATAAGGTCCCTGAGCTTGAATTGAAATGAAAAACAAAACAGAATATTATTCTTGTGGGGTGGGGATGTGTTGGTGCAGGTGTGATCTAGTTATCAAATAATTACACAGAATAGTGTGGGCTTAGGAAGGGGTCCCTGGTTTTCACCTGACTGGCAGAGGGGTCTGTGGAACAAAAAAGGTTGAGAACCCCTGCTCTAGAAAAATCTGCTCCACCCCCAGTCCCCTTAAAAGGAAATGGCATCAGCTTGTATCAGTAGGAAAATATTTCCAACAGAAACTTAAGATGAAACAATTAAAGGACAGGTATTAATTAGTAAGAATAGATGGTTTAAGTCCACAAAGAGAATAATCGTGAAAAGGAAATAATTTTTATTAAGGAAAACATGTAAAAGTATTTAAGAATAACTTTGTTGACTTTAAAGATTAACTAAGGAGATAAAATGTTCTATAACTAGTAGGAGATGATAGGGAAAAAAGTATAATTGGCTTATGAAAATAAGAATTCACTTTTATATTTAAGTCAATGTATTTATCACAGATGATTAGCACAAGAACAAGAGATTTACTGTGAGCCCAAAATAAAATTGCTTCTGACATTCAATCCTGAATTCAATTGGCAGAAATCAGTTGGCAGAAAGCTAAGAGAAAGCCTGACTTTAATTAGTCAAGATACTAAAATCGCAGAGGGAAAGGCAAGGAGAAGCATGAACCACAGCAGAGTTATTTAGAAGAAGAAGAGTTGATTATAAAGTGAAAGGAAGATGCTAAGTAGGATTAAAAGAATCAGATACTGCTAAAGGGACAAAGCGGATAATATAGCAAATTAAAGATTCTTTAAAAATCCTCTGTGTCCAAGAAATGAACTAACTGCTTAAACAAACTAATAAATGAAGAAGGACTATGGGAGAAAATGACCAAAAGTTACCCTGGTAAAAACAGAAGGCTCCTGCTTTGCAAAACCAGCACACTTAAAAAGAAGATTGAAAGGGCAGGAGTGCAGAAGAAGTGAGAGCAGTGACACAAACAGACATCTGCACATCGATGTT
This sequence comes from Dasypus novemcinctus, assembly GCF_030445035.2. Lineage (NCBI taxonomy): Eukaryota > Metazoa > Chordata > Mammalia > Cingulata > Dasypodidae > Dasypus > Dasypus novemcinctus. The sequence goes on along the minus strand of NC_080681.1, from coordinate 31,570,988 downwards.
CACAGCAGCATTATTCACGATAGCCAAAAGTTGGAAACAACCCAGGTGTTCATCAACTGATGAATGGATAAGCAAATTGTGATGTATACACACGATGTAATAGTATGCAGTGGTAAGAGGAAATGAAGTTGTGAAGCATATGACGACATGGATGAACCTGGAGGACGTGATATTGAGTGAAGCAAGCCAGACACAAAAGGACAAATACTGTATGATTGCACTATTATGAACTAAATAGATTACGTAAACTCATGGAATTAGTAATTACAGGTCACCAGAAAATAGGAAGAGGGTAGAGAATGGAAAGCTGATGGTTAATCTTTGCAGAACTGGGTAAAATGTTGTTTGTGAATTTTTGGAAATGAATGGAAATGGTGAGAGCACATCATGGTGTTTGTGACTAGCAGAACTTTTACGTGGGTATGGCAGTGGTTAAAGGGAAAGTCTAAGGACATGTATATTACTAGAAGGAGAACTGAAAAATGTTAAGATGGGACTGTATAGCATAGTGAAACCTCATGTAAAATACAAATATGGGTGATAATGCTTATGTAATATAAATACAAATATACTAGAGAGAAGGAAAAAGAATAGCAGCCATGTACTGTAGGAGAAGCATAGAGAGATTGAGAGATGATGAGTTTTGTTTATTTTTTGTTTTTTATCATTATTATTATTACTGGAATAATGAAAATGCTCTAAAAATGATTGAAGTGATGTGTGCAAAACTATGTGATTATACTGAATATCATTGACTGTACACTTTGAAAAAATAAAAATAAAGGTGGAAGTGGGGGGAGAGTCAAAACAATACTAAGAGAGTGTAAAAGTGAACTGAGAAAATATAAAGTAGACTATGATGGAAGGATGGCCTTAGTAAAAGGCACAGCAATAAAAGATTCTTAAAATATCTTAAAGTATTCATGGTAGAGGGGAAACATTCAAGAGCTTGAAAAATAGAACTAAGCCTTACTCTAATTTATGATAGTTTAGCCATGAAATGTATCAGAAATAGAAACAGTGTCAGAAAGAGTGATAAATTAAGGGCAATTAGGAATTCCCCTCCAAAAAATTCAGATGACGGAAGAAAAGACAATTCTTGAGTGGGAAGAAAAAGCTACAGAGATTAACACTGCTTTAATGTAGCCTTGGGACAGTTCCTTGGAAAGATAATAGAGATACTCAGGAGAAATCACAGCCTAGTATATCTAGAGGATTTCAAGAAAATGAACCAGAGAGGAAGCCAAAATTTAGATTTTCTCTCCTAATTCAGGAACAATTGAAAAAAAAATTTAATAGATAAAGCATCAGAGTGAAATTGCTAAGTACCTAGGAATATATGAGTTCACAAAATAAAATAATCTGACTTTAAGAAAAGTAACCTTGGTTAAAATCCTTGAAAGTGTTTTGCACACTTAGATTTTGGCCACCATACTAGAATTTATAAAGGCTGGTAAATGAATACTTACTGGCATCATCCTCATATCTGCAAATGATATTTATTAACTAACCTCATGGAATAGGGACGGATGGAATTAGACAACCCGGGTATGAAGCCTACCTCCATAGCTTACTAGTTGTATAAACTTTTTTTTTTTTTTCAGTCTTTCTATGTTTGGCTTCATTATCTGAAAAATGGGATTTCAGAAGAGCCTACCTTAAGGATTGTTGAAAGGTTTGAGTGAAATGTTGCGTGCACAAGTGCTCTGAATAATAAGAACTTAAGTGATAACTAATGCTGCAAATGAATTGTAGAGAGTCTGTGGATGGGAACGTACACCTTCTTAACTTCTTGTGGGTCATCTCTGGCTGACTTTCAGTTGCCTTTCCGAGCCTTTTATGCTCACCAAGGACCATAGCCCCATCTAGGTCTCTCGCTCTAAGATACTGGAAAGGCCTTCTTCACCCTCAATTTTCTTTTCCCCATTCAAAACAATTCCCATTCTCAAACCTGACCTCCTCTCCTATTTCTTATTATTTTTTTAACTTTTTTTATTTTTTTTAATTTTATTTAAATCCCGCCCCCCCCGGGTTGTCTGTTCTCTGTGTCTGTTTGCTGCGTTTTGTTTCTTTTGTCCGCTTCTGTTGTGTTAGCCACACGGGAAGTGTGGGCGGCGCCATCCCTGGGCAGGCTGCACTTTCTTTTGCTCTTGGGCAGCTTTCCTTACGGTGCACTCCTTGCCCGTGGGGCTCCCCTACTCGGGGGACACCCCTACGCGGGGGACACCCCTACGCGGGGGACACCCCTGCATGGCACGGCACCTTGCACCCATCAGCACTGCGCATGGGCCAGCTCCACACGGGTCAAGGAGGCCCGGGGTTTGAACCGCAGACCTCCCATGTGGTAGATGGACGCCCTAACCACTGGGCCACGTCCGTTTCCCTCCTCTCCTATTTCTGAAGACACAGTGCCCCTGCTTCTTTCCAAGGGTAATGCCTCACTGGCGGTATGGATTTGATTTCCATGCATTTCCTGCAGGATGATGTTTCATCAATAAGTCCATCCTTCTCTCCCATCTCCATTAGCTCTTTCTCCAGTGGCCCCTTCCCCTCAGCTTCTAACCAGGCTCAAGTCTTCTCTGGTTTTGTAATCTCTTCCTCTAATGTGTAGAACTATCACTACTCACTTCTCTCCTTCCCTGCATAAGCTAAACTCTACCTCAATCTGATTTTGTCCCCTTACTCTACTGAAACTGATGGTTTGATGGCCACCAAAGAAGAATCTAACCAGTTCTCTTAATCTTATTTTATTCTAGCTTCTTGTGATCCTGATTTCACCTTGAATGAAAGATTTTCCTCCTTCCTGTCTGAATGTTCCTTCTTAGTCTCTTTTTTCTTCAGGCTGCTCCTCTGGGCAATCTCATTTAAACCTATGACTTTTCTCTACTTTGCAGTCATTCCTTGACTATCCTACTAAGGCTGGAATTTTCCAATTGCCTTTTTTTTTTAATCCCTCCCACCCCCACCCTCCACCCCCCCTTGCAGCTTGCTTGCTATCTGCTCTCTGCGTCCATTCCCTGTCTATTTTTCTGTGGGTCTGAATTTATTTTTTTATTTATTCCCCGCCCCCCCTTGTGGCTTGCTTGTTTTTTTGCTCTGTGTGTCCATTAGCTGAGTGCTGTTCTGTGGTGTTTTTTTTTACTTGTCTCCCTCTTTATTGTATCACCTTGCTGAGTCAGCTCTCCAGCAGCTTTCACAAGGAGGCCCCAGGACACGAACCCAGGGCCTCCCATATGGTAGATGGGAGCCCAACTGATTGAGCCACAGTCGCTTCCCCCAATTGCCTTTTTTTTAAAAAAAAGTTTTTATTTATTTTTAAAAGATACATAGATCATACAAAATGTTACATTAAAAAGTACAGGAGATTCCCGTATGTCCCACTCCCCATCCCCACCCCAGTTTTCCTACATCAACAACTTCTTTCATTAGTGGGGTACATTTATTGCATTTGATGAATACATTTTGCAGCACTGTTACACAGCATGGATTATAGTGATATGGGGGCATTTTCAGGACTTGCCAATGATGCATATCTAAAACCATCTAGCTCTTTCCATCTCCATTCCCCCCCCCCCCCCCCAATAAAATCAGCTCTGTATTTTGTGCTGTCCCTTTTCTGGATAAATGGCATCTTTTATATATATATAATAAAATTTGCCACTTTAACCATTTTAAGTGCACAATTCAGAGTCATTAATTACTTTTACAGTGTTGTGCTACCTTCACCACCTTCCAATACCAAAACTTTTCGTCATCCCAAACAAAAACTCTGTACCCATTCAGCAATAACTCCCTATTCCTCGTCCCCACCCTCCAGCCTCTGGTAACCTCTACTCTAATATCTGTCTCTCAGTTTGCTTATTCAAGATATTTCATATTAGTGAAATCATACAATAGTTTTCCTTTGTGTCTGGCTTATTTCACTTTGCTTAATGTTTTCAAGGTTCACACACGGTGTAGCATATATCAGAATTTTATTCTTTTGTGGCTGAGTAGTATTCCATTTTGTGGATATATACCACGTTTTACTTATCCATTTGTTTACAAACACTTGTGTTGTTTCCACTTTTTTTTTTATAGAAGACAAAACAACATACTTTTCATTTTTAAAACTTTGGTGAAATATGTTTCCATATGACATCCCCATTAAAAAATTAATGTAAACCAACCTGCCTGTGGGTTAGTCACACTATACAGACTTCATTATAGTGTTTAAAGATCCCTAGATAGTTCATAAAGTATTTAGAAATTTTATCCATTATGTAGTAATAATGTGTTTTTGCAATTTTTCCAGCACATATTCCACAGTAAAATAAAGGGGGCTATATTGGTGTTCTTGTATAAAAACTCTTAACAAATGGAGAAAGGCAAGTTTCCTATGAAAAGATTTGTTCTTGAAATGTTTTTCTTTAACAACTGGAAATATAGACATGGGATGTAGTTGTAAAAGAAGCATAAGAATGTGTAAGTTAACATTTTTCTTTTACTTAAGTACCATTAACTTAAAATTATTACATTCTTTACTAAAAAGTGTTTTGAAATCTTGTGCAAATGATTTGACATTGATTGCTGCAATGCAAATTGCACTTTAAAACTCATTATGTACATGGACAAAAAATATCTATCTTGTTTGATACTTTGTTTACAAACTCTGACTGACTTCAGATCAGCCACAGCATGAACTTTGAGAAGCTTCAGTCACAGTGTTTGTTAAAGTTATATTGCAGTCTTGTAAACTGAGCAATTTTTTGACATGAGCCAACTCAGCCTCCAGGAAATGTGTACCAAATGGCCTCACGTGATCTTCTTCATGAACATATGTGAAATTTGAATGTGGAAAAGGTGAGAAGCAGATTCTGGAATAACCAAAACTGACCAGAAAAAGCACATGATTTGGGGCAATACATATAAAACTTAGACGTAAAAAAATCTTTCTCAATATTCCTTAACAGGAAAGACACTGGTCCTAGACCCAGTTTCTGGAAGTGGTACAGTGGGGCATTAAACCCCCCTGACAAACCCAGAGGAGCAGGCTAGCTGGAGGGGCTGCCCAAGCTCCTGTAAGAGGGAGGGGGACATGGGCTCTTGGGTGGCACTGGCTTCTCTCTGAAGAGCTCCTTCTGCCCCCATGGTTCTTGCAGATGAATGGCTGGATAACAGTGCAGAGTGAGCATCTTTGCAAATAATATCTCTTTCAAAATAAAGGCCCTGAAATAATGCTTCAGAGGAATGTTCTGTCAGTGTACTCACCACTGTTTGGACTGCTTGATAAAATAATACACAATTCATGAACTATCCTGGAGGATGTAAAGTATATCTCATTGTGTTTTTGATTTGCATTTCCCTAATGGCTAATGATATTGAGTATCTTTTTGAGTGCTTATTGGCCATTTGTATATCTTCTTTGGAGAAATATCTATTTAACTCTATTGCCCACTTTTTAAATTGGTTTATTTGTTTTTGTGTTGTTGAGTTGTGAGAGGTCTTTATATATTCTGGGTATTAAATCCTTATCATTTAGGGTTTTCTTTATTTTCTCCCATTCTGTAGTTTGTCTTCACTTTCTTAACATCTTTGATGCACTAAAGTTTTAAATTTAAACAAAGTCCAATTATTTTTTCTGTTTCTGCTCATGCTGATAAATATCCCAATTGCTCCATCTGAATGAGAATCTTGGGAATCTCTTTAGCTTCCTCACCTAAATACCTAATCAGTCAGTATGGCCACATACATTGGATCTTTTCACATATGCCTACTCTATCTCAGGAAGCTAGAAGATAGCTTATTTCTTAGGAATGGAAGCTAATCTTTTTTCTATTTGCAATCTTTCAAAGTGACTAGTACAGTTCTAGGACTCAGTAGAAGTCAATCAATATTATTGAATTATATTTAAGTGAAATTATACATGAAGTAATTGACAGTTAAGGGAAGGATCTTAGAAGACCTATCTATTGCTTCTTTGGTAAAAGCAAATGGGGAATGGATGTGGCTTAAGCAGTTGAGTGCCTGCCTCCCACATGGGAGATCCTGAGTTCAGTTCCCAGTGTCTACTAAAGGAAAAAAGAGCCAATGAGCAAACAATGAGCAAAAAACAATGGGGAAAAAAAGCAACAAGCAAACCGATGAGAAAGCCATCTCAGGGGAGGAAAAATAAAGCAAATGCACCCAGTTAGCATTTAATACCCTCACTTGAGATTCTAAGATTCTATTCAAATGGTGTAGAAAATTATGTAATAGGCTTAAAAACATTTTTTTTCATTTTAAAAACAATTTATTGAGGTATGTCATTCATACATGAACATCCAAAAATAATAAGAATATAGTAAAAGTTGTGAAATTACAAAACAAACATGCATAACATTATACAGGGCTCCCATACATCACGCCACCACATCCACCTTGGATTCTTGTGAATATTTGTAACAAATTATGAAAGAGCATCATCAAAGTATTACTACTAACTATAGTCCATATTTTACATTTGGTGTCTCTTTATCCCAACCCACCCTATTTTTTTTTCTTGTTCATAAACCATGCAATTTATCTGAAGTGTACAATCAATGACATGTGGTATAATCACTGAGCTGTGCATATATCACTTCAATCAATATTAGAGCATTTTCATTACTCAAAAAACAAAAGAAAAAAGAAAAAAACAAACCACTATCATACCTATATTTAGTGCTTCCACTGTTTCTATTCATTTCCAAACATTTGCAAACAACTTTTTTTCTTTTACCAATTCTGCACAGACTAAACCTCAGTTTTTTCACGTTCTTTTCTTTGGTGACTTATCTTCTAGCTATTAACTCCATGAGTTCATTGTACTTAGTTCATAACAGCAAAGTCAGGCATCATTTGTCCTTTTGTGCCTCACTAGCTACACTCAACCTAATGTCCTCCAGGTTCATCCACTTTGTCATATGTTTCATGACTTTATTTTTTCTTACAGCTGCATAATATTTCATCTGTGTGTATGTACCACAACTTATTTATCCATTCATCAATTGATGGACACCTGGGTTGTTTCCATCTTTTGGCGAATGTGAATAATATTGCTATGAATATTGGTGGGCAGATGTCTGTTCATGTCATGCTCTCAGTTCTTCTGGATATATACCTAATAGCAGTATTGCTGGGCCATGTGATAAATATATATATATATATAACTTCCTTAGGAACTGCCAAACAGACTTCTACAGTGGTTTTACCATTCTACATTCCTACCAGTGGTGAAAAACTGTTTTTATCTTTCCACATCCTCTCCAACACTTGTAGCTTTCTGTTTTGCTAATAGTGGCCATTCTAGTAGGTGTGAAATGATATCTCATTGTAGCTTTGATTGCATTTCCCTAACAGCCAGTGATGCTGAGAATTTTTTTCCATGTGTTTTCTTCACCACTTGTATTTCTTCTTTAGAAAAATGTCTATTTAGTTCTTTTGCCCATTTTTAAATCAGGTCATTTGCCTTTTTATTGTTGAGTTTTAGGATCTCTTTTTTATATCACAGGTATTAAACCATTATTGGATGTGTGAATTCCAAATATTTTCTCCCATTGAGTAACTACCTTTTTATCCTCTTAACAAAGTCTTTTGAGGTACAAACATGTTTAATATCTATGCAACTAATCAGAGTGCTCCAAATACATGAAAATTTATCTTCTTTTTCTTTTGTTGCTTGTGCTTTGGGTATAAGGTTTAGTGTTTCTTGCAAAGCCGGGTTCTTATTTATGAACAGATGTCTTCATTTCTGTTTATCTGTGAATATTTTAAGCTCACTGTCATATTTAAAGGACAGGTAAAGAATTCTTGGCTAGCAATTTTTTCTCTTTCAGTACTGTAATTATATCATACCACTGCCTTCTTGTTTCCATGGTTTCTGAAGAGAAAACCACACTAAGTTTTATTGGACTTCCCTTGTATGTGATGTTTTACTTTTCCCTTGCTGCTTTCATAGTTTTCTCTTTATCTTTGGCATTTGGCATTCTGCATATTATGTATTTTGGGGTTGGTCTATTTGAACTTACTCTAATTGGAGTATGCTGTGCTTTCTGGACATGTATATTCATGTCTTTCATGAGAGTTGGGTAATTTTTGGCCATTATTTCCTCAAATACTCTTTCTACGTACTTTCTCTTCTCATCTCCTTCTGGAACTCCTGTAACACTGTGTTGGTGTGCTTCATGTTATAATCAACTCCCTGAGCACCTGCTCAATTTTTCCCATTCTTTTCTCTCTTCAATTTCAGTGGTTCTTTCCTCTATATCACTGATTCTTTCTTCCATGATTTCAAATCTGCTTTTGTGTACCTCTATTGTATTTTTAATCTCATTTATTGTGTTTTTCATTCCCACAATCTCTGTTATTTTTCTATCCAAGATTTCAAATTTTTCTTTGTGCTCACTCAGTGTCTTCTTAATTTCTTTTATTTCTTTAGCCATGTTGTCCTTCAATTCCTTGATTTGATTTAGGAGATTTGTATGAACCTCACTGAGTAGCTGTTTCCAGTCCTGTGTCTCATCCAGAGCTTTGATTTGTTCCTTTGCCTGAGTCATAGCTTCTTTTTTTCTTTGTATGGATTTGTAATTTTTTCCTGATGTCTAGGCACCTGATTCTGACACTGAGTTTATCCTGACGCTCAGTTTTCTCTCTCTTGCCTAGGGATTTACTATTAAGTAGCTGTGTGCTACCCCTGTTCTTAGACTCTTGGTTTAATTTGTTTTAGGTATTTAGGATTGTCCCAGTTTAACTGTTCAAACTTGGGCTAAGGACTCAGTAATGGGGTACAGGCCAGTTTCCAAGATCCTTTGAGGGGGGCCAGTAAAGACACCTGCTGTCCTTATCTATTTATTTATTTTTATTTTTCATGCTCTTTTCTGGTCTGGCCAGCAGATAGTACTCTTGGGCAGATCTCTCAGCTCAGACACCAGGTGTGATATGGGGGTGGGAATGGGGTGGAAGGGTATGAATTCAAGCAGGTGGTTGGTGCAGAAGCAATGTCCTCAGGGCTGGCCAAGCCTCACAAAAAAGTTTCTCAGAGACTGTTTTCCCCCCTGGCTGGCCACACTCTCCCTTCCTCTACTTCCTCAGTAGGGAGGATGTTTGAGAAGGCAAATTATCTTCAGCTCCCTATAGACTCTTAGGGCAAACAATGCTGTGGCCCCACCCTGCAGGAAGTGTGGACCCCTCCAATGCAGCAGACCAAGTTCTGGGGACAAAATCTGAATTTGCTCTAGGCTGTGTACTTCCCTCTCCCCTTTCTTTGGGAAAGAGGACCCCTGCAACCACCTCAGGCAACAGCCACTGCAGTCCACAGATGCTACAGTCTGCAGACTGCTCTTTTCTCCATAGGTGGGGGGTGGGGTGGTATCCTAAGCCCCAGAGCAGCCCTTCAGACTGTCTCTGCCTGTCCTCTAGCTATTTTTTCTAGGAGAGAAGTGATTTTTCTGCCTCTCTAATCTTCCACCTTCCCAGAAGTCCTAAAAACAATAATTTTAAAGATATAAATATAATTTTTTAAGCGAGAAGACTATCCTTGCACAGCAAACTTTGGATCGGAAAGATGAAATCCCAAGGGTTAATTGCTTTGCATAAGAAAAGTGTCAGAACTTGAGAGCTAGTGGCTAGAAAGGAAGAGAGGATGAGAAAGAGGACTGAAGGGAAGCTAATGCTGCAGGGTCCTCCACAAAGGGAAGTGGTTAAAGATGGCCCAGAAGGTTTTAAACACATTGTCTGTTTAATATTTGGTTTTAAATTATTGGTTGCCCTGTGCTGTGATTTTATGTAAGTCCTATCCTTCTCTCTTATATTTCAGAACCTCAATGAAGTTCTGCTACCTGCAGTCCTAAGTCTGTGAATCTGGTAGCCGTGGGAGTGTGCCACTCAGATCTCTCTTCAAGAGAACCTGCTGCACGGAGTGCAGTTATTGCCCTCAGCCTTCTGCTGCACCTTTGGGATCCACTGCAACGTTCACACCAAGGCCACACCATCCCTGGTTGCTCCAGACAGTGACTGAACCTGGCAGGAAACTATAGCTACGCCATTCATGCCCCATTCGGGACTCCTCCGGTAGGTAGTCTTTGTTCTAGGCACGCCCCCCCCCCCCCCAACCTGGTCAGGACTGTCCCAGAGTGGCAGTATTGTCTGAATCTCTTCCTATGATCCTCTTCCTCCCTTCCCTTTCTCTCTCTACAGGTGTCAAACCCACATCATGAATGAGGTTCTGTCTACCTACTCCTGCTCTCTCTCTCTCCTTTATCTGTTACAGGCATTTTACTCCATAAAGTTCTTGCATTTCTAATTGTGTCTTAGTGACTGATTCTCAGAGGACCCAAACTGATGTTGCAGGATTTTTTTTCTCCTAGGGTGTAGGAGGTGGGGAGTACAGGCATTGGACCAAAGGTGACTTGGTGTAGAAAAAGGACAACACATACAGGAGATAAGGGGCTGAGTGCGGATTGAGGATTCGATAGAATCCAGAAATTGTAGCCCAGAGGTGACTGGAAGAATTACCCTCCAGGTACATCTAGAGGCTTGGAGAAAGATGCTGAATTTCCCATTCACTTTAATTTTAAAGGATAAGATAACCTAAGCAACTGGAAGTCTTTCAGGACTTTCAGGATATCCAGTCATCTTACTGTATGTGAACATGTGCAAAGCAAGAAGTTCATAATGCTCCTTGAGAAGGGAGAGCTGCAGCCTGGGGTGAACTAAGATGTGTGTATGTATGTGCATGTGAGAGAGAAAGCACTCCCATAGAGCTTGCCATTGTATCCTCAGCACCTACCATAGGAATCAGCATAGAAACCTATGGAATGAATGAAACCTGCTGCTCTAAGTGAGTTCAAACCTCTTGGCCTGTATACCAAGCGATGCTTACATAACTAAGAGGTTCCATTAAAGTGACTTTTCCTGAGCAAAAAAGTCTGCTCCAAATTCTGATATAGATTTTAAGCATGCTCTCAGGTACCCTATTACCCAAAAGAGTCAGGTAGATTCTGTCAGTCAATAACCAATTAATTATTTGATGAAATGTTCAGTCAGATTCTGGAATGGATTATAAAGACAATTGTAAAAAAACTTGTCATGCGATGAATACTTGAGAGATGTTTCATGTTTAAATTGAGGGTTATCTGGTCCTGCATGGCCAAAGGACACTTATGAATCACTGTGTAAAATGGGAGCACCTGAAAAAAAATCTACTGTTCTTGGTCTTAATTCTGAACTGCCTTGTGGACCGGTTTCTCTCACCATTTCTCCTCTACTTCTCACTCTCTCTGTGATGTCCTGATTCTCTTCCTTGTTCTCCCTTCAGACATTCACCCCATTTCCCCTCAAGTATAACCTTGGGTCCTCTCAACAAAGACTGGTTCTTCTCTCTGCATGGCTGCATTCAGCCATCTCAGGTAAACGTGCCTCCCAGGCAAACTCTGGGATCTGTGCACAGGGCCCCACTCCCTTGGTGGAACACCACGCAGGCTTGCCCAACTCTTGGCACTGGAACTGGACACTAGGAAGGCAGGAACCCACTTGGCTCTGCTTTCAAATATTTGGAGAAGGTATTTTGCTTATTCTCTATGGCCCCAAGGGATAGAATGAGGAATAATGGGTGGAAGCACTAAAGGGACAATTATAGCTTTAAACAAAAAGGCACTTGACAGCAGTCAGAGCAGCCACCACTGTCATTTCCTTGTCACTGAAAGGCTCTCAGGCATAAGCTTATTAACCATCAAGGGAAATATTTGCAAAGGGAGTCACTTTGCTAGGGGGTCTACAGTGCTGATATTCTCAGATTCTAAACTTTCATGATTCATAGAGTTAGAAGAGAAAAAATCAGCTGCTTGACTCAAAGGAAGAATTAGGAATGAGAACCATTGGCAGGTCACTGCACATGGTTGTTCCCAAGAAGGAAATGAAATGTTGAGATGAGACACAGGAGCGTGGGAAGGAGGAAACAAATCTTCAGAAGAGACCTGTTACACTTCTGGGGTTTTCTGTGCCCAATAGAGCAGCTTAGACCTAAAGAATGCCAGCAATTTTCTTCTTCCCACATGGTTACTCTGTAATAATTAGTTGTGCTGTGCTTTTCATAAGCTATTATTTTAATGATTTTCATTAGATTGTCCATGGACTTGAGTTGTTTACCAGTACTTTTCTCTTTTTTTTAAGATTTATTTATTTATTTATTTCTCTCTCCTTCCCCCACCCCCGCCCGCCCACCCCCGTTGTCTGTTCTCTGTGTCTATTTGCTGCATCATCTTTGTCCGCTTCTGTTGTCAGCAGCACGAGAATCTGTGTTTCTTTTTTTTTTGTTGAATCATCTTGTTGTGTCAGCTCTCTGTGTGTGCAGCACCATTCCTGGGCAGGCTGCACTTTCTTTCATGCTGTGCGGCTCTCTTTATGGGGCGCACTCCTTGTGCATGGGGCTCCCCTATGTGGGGGACACCCCTGCATGGCAGGGCCCTCCTTGCGCGCATCAGCACTGCGCATGGGCCAGCTCCCATGGGTCAAGGAGGCCCGGGGTTTGAACTGTGGACCTCACATGTGGTAGAAGGATGCCCTAACCACTGGGCCAAGTATGCTTCCCCTTTTCTTTTTATAACATACTAATAACCAGTAGAGGGAAACTACCACCTTGGAGGAAACTGGGCAGTTTTCCTCAGGTAAGCCATGGATGGCCTGGAGCTTGGAAGTAACTTCTGCCACTCTGAACTGGAAATCGTCCAGCATCCTGGGGCTTCTTAGAGAGGAGGGGAGTCCCCTCCCCTGGGGCCTGTACTCACATCTGTGTCCTCTGTGTCCGTTGCCCCTTTGGTCAAAGCAATGGAGAGGAAATAACCTGTTTTCAGTATCATCCTCTAACAACACCCACAGAGTAAATACTAAAGGTTATGGATGGTTAATTGTTAGCTTTTATTAAAATCCACATACTTGGCATTTCTTAGCTGTATGTTTTGACTCCTGGTTCCACCCCTTACTAGTTGTATTTAACTTCTCAAATTCTCAGTTTAACAATCTGTCCAATGATGGTAAAGGCACCAACCCCACAGGATTATTTTGAGGATTACCTATGTTGAGAGATCACTAAGACTGTGCCCATCCTAGAGGGATCATTCAATCATCGTCTCCTCCATCTCAGTCTTGCCTATTTTTTGTCCTCCTCCTCCATCTTCTGCCACAGCCCCTCAGCAATTTTGACTTGACAAAATTAGGATTCTTTAGTTTCAGACTTCAGGGCCCTGTCTTTCTATTAAAATATAGTGGTAACATATATAAAACATGAAATTTGTCATTTTAACCATCTTTAAGTGTACAATTCAGTGGCACTGAGTACATTTATAATACTGTGCTATCATGACCACCATCCTTTACCAAACTTTTTCATCACCCCAAACAGAAACTCTATACCCATTATTCAATGACTCCCGTTCCTCATCCCCACTCCCCAGTTCCTTTCGGTCTCTCTGAGTTTGCTTATTCTAGATATTTCATATTAGTGGAATCATACAATAGTTTTCCTTTTGTGACTAGCTTATTTCACTTAACTTAATATTTTCAAGATTCATGTGTGTTGTAATATTATGAGAACTTCATTCTTTTTTTTATTCCCCCCTACTCTTGCAGCTTTTGTGTGTGTATGTGTGTGTGCTGTCTGCTCTCTGTGTCCATTTGCTGTATGTTCTTCTGTGCCTGTATTTATTTTATTTTTATTTCTCCTCCCCCCCTGCAGCTTGCTTGCTTTCTGCTCTCTGTGTCCATTTGCTGCGGGCATTTCTGTGTTCTTGCTTGCCTCCCTTCTTTTTGTTGCGTCATCTTGCTGATTTGACTCTCCACGGTGTCTGCGGGCCAGGCCGCACTCCGCAGTGTGCTCATCTGATTGAGCCACAGCTGCTTCCAACTTCATTCTTTTTTATACCTGAATAGTATTTCACTGGTCATATCACATTTTGTTTATCTATGTGTCTCTTGATGGATACTTGTGTTATTTCCACATTTTGACAACAGTGAATGATAGTGCTATGAGTATTGTTTTAAAAGTTTCTGTTTGAGTCCCTGCTTTCAATTCTTTGGGGGTATATATATAGGAATGGAATTGCCCAGTAATATGGCAAATCTAAGTTTAACTTTTTGAAGAACCACCCAAGTGTTTCCACAGCAGTGGCACCATTTTATGTTCCCACCAGCAATGCATTTTCTCCACATCCTTGGTAACACTCGTCATTTTCCATTTTAAAAAATAATAGTCATCCCAGGGGACTTCTGGGAAGATGGCAGACGAGAGAGACACAGGACTCTCTTCTCCTCCAGAAAAATAACTAGAGGACAAGCTGAAACAGCCTAGAAGAAGATCTTCTAGGGTTTAAGATACCAGGCAAAGGCTGAACACCACCCAGAGGAGAGAGGGACAAAGGAGGGGAATCACGAGGACAGAACTGTGAGTTGAAACAGTGGCTGCTGCTGCCAGGACCATCCCCCACTAAAGACACTTTAGAACTCTCTGGCCTTTGGATCTGTGACTACAATGGGGGCTCCAGGGATCCACCAACCCAGGAAAGGGGAGAGAGAGGGACACAGCCTAAGGCTGACTTGGCTTCTGACCCACAAATTTCTACTGCTGTGTCCCAGGACCCCTCCCTGGCTAGGTGCGACTGTGCCATTGTTTGCCTTGGGAGCCCACAAGGGGCTAAAGATATACAGCCCTCCCAAACTCCTCCTCTACTAACAGGGACTGATTGTTGAGGACTCAGAGGGGAGTGGAAATATTTTCCACCCAGGAAAAGTGAGGGAACTACCAGAGAAGCCTGGAGAGCTGTCTCAGAGAAAGTTTGAATTACAAGGCTCCTAGCCTCCAGATGGGAAGCTCCGTCACATTGATCCATCCAGTCTGTGGTGCAACAAATACGCTCCAAGTAGGCACTGACCTGAGAACTGCCAAAGAGTGACATCTGCTGGCAGACCAAGGAAGTACACTCAAGAAAATTAAAAATAAGTAGAAGAGACTTTTTCTGGCCTTTATAGCCTCCCTCCTCAAGGCCCTAAGAAGTGACTCTACAACCAATTACTGAGTCCAGTGCCCAGTTTTGAGCAACCAGCAGGACAATCCTAACAATCCAGGTCTAGCCAAGAATCAAACAGCAGTGGTAACACATAACTTCTTGCTAATAAATCCCTACAAAAGAGAAAGTAATTAAGCATCTGAACAAACTACATCCTAATCACATGCCTAGATATCAGCAAAAAATCACAAGCCATACTAAGAAAATAGAAGATATGGAATATATCAAAGCTCCAGAAGAGATGCAGAATTTGAGTGAACTAATCAGCAAGTAGCACACGAATTTCCAAAATCAAATTAATGAGTTGAAAGACAATATGATTAAAGAGATAAATGACAACAAGGAGACATTGAGTGAACACAAAAAAGAATTTGAAATCCTGAACAGAAAAGTAACAGAGCTCATCAGAATGAAAGACACAATAGGTGAGACAAAAAACACATTTGAGGCATACAAGAGCAGACTCAAAATGATAGAAAAAAGAATAAGTGAGTGAGAAAAGAATGGAAAAAATTGAGCAGGGGCTCAGAGAGTTGAAAGACAACACAAAACACACCAACATACATGTCATGGGAATTCCAGAAGGAGAAGAGAAGAAAAAAGGGGCAGAAAGAGTATTTGAGGAAATAATAGCTGAAAATTTCCCAACTCTCATGAAATAAATGTACTTATATGTCCAAGAAGCATACCGTATCCCAATCAGAATAAATCCTAATAGACCCTACTCCATTTGACATGCTACTCAGAATGTCAAATGTCAAAGATAAAGAGAAAATTCTCAGAGCAGCAAGGGAGAAGCAAACCGTCTTGTACAAGGGACAACCAGTAAGACTTAGTGCAGACTCCTCTTCAGAAACCATGGAGGTGAGAAGACAGTGTATGATACAATTAGGATACTGAAAGAGAAAAACTGCCAGCCAAGAATTCTTTATCCAGAAAAATCGTCCTTCAAATGTGAAGGTGAGTATAAAATATTCACAAACAAACAGAGACTAAGAGACTTTGCAAAAAAGAACCCACCTTTGCAGGAAATATTAAAGGAAGCCTTAGGACCTGAAAGAAAAAGACAGGAGAGACAGGCTTGGAGGAGAGTATAGATGAAAGAATAGCAGACAGGATAACCAAAAGAGTGAAAAGACAGACAAAAATAAGATAAGACATGAAAACCAAAGAATAAAATGGAGGAAGTAAATAGTTCATTTACAGTGATATCATTGAGTGTGAATGGATTAAACTCCCCAATAAAAAGATATGGGCTAAAAGAATGGATAAAAAAACATGACGCATCCATATGCTGCTTACAAGAAGCTCACCTTAGACCCAGGGATACAAATCAACTGAAAGTGGAAAGGTTGAAAAAAGATACTCTAAGTGAATAGTAAACAGAAAAGAGCAGGGTTTCTATATGAATATCAGACAAAACAGACTTTAAATGCAAAAAAGTTATCAGAGGTAATTATATATTCATAAAAGGGACAATACACCAGGAAGGAAAAATAGTCATAAATATCTATGCACCTAACCAGGGTGCCCCAAAATACATGAAACATACTCTGGGAAAACTGAAGGGAGAAATAGACATCTCTATAATATCGTTGGAGATTTCAATGATTATATATATAGATTTCAACGATATATATCGAAATAGACAATGATATATATCGTTGGAGATTTCAACACCTCACTCACATCATTAGATAGAACAATTAGACAGAAGATCAACAAGGAAACAGAGAACTTGAGCAATATGATAAATAAGTTAGACCTAACAGACATATGCAGAACACTACATCCAAACTCATTGGGTTATACATTCTTCTCAAGTGCCCACGGATCTTTCTCCAGGGCACTGGTCATATCTAGACCACATGTTAGGGCACAATGCAGCTCTCAATAAATATGAAAAGATTGAAATTATATGAAGCACATTCTCAGATCATAATGGAATGTAACTGGAAATCAATAATAGATAGGAAAAAGTAAATTTGCAAATGTGTGGAGCCTGAACAACACATTCCTAAATAATCAGTGGGTCAAAGAAGAAATTGCAAGTGAAGTCAGTAAATATATCGAGACAAATGAAAATGAGAACACAACTTATCAGAATTTATGGGATACAACAAAGACAGTCTTGAGAGGGAAATTCATAGCCCTAATGCCTGTATTAAAAAAGAAGAAAGAGCTAAACTCAAAGATTAACTGAATAACTAGAGAAACTAGAAAAAGAACAGCAAACCAATCCCAAAGCAAGCAGAAGAACAGAAATAATAAAGATTAGAACAGAAATAAATGAAATTGAGAACAAAAAAGCAATAGAGAAAATCAACAAAACCAAAAGCTGGTTCTTTGAGAAGATCAATAAAATTGACAAACCCCTAGCTAGACTAACAAAGAAAAAAAAAAAAAGAGCGAGAGAGAGAGATGCAAATAAATACAATCAGAAATGAAAGGAGGGAAGTTACAACTCACCCCACAGAAATAAAAAGAATCATAAGAGGATATTATGAGAAACTGTATGCCAACAAAATAGACAGAGGACCCCTGTCTCACTCCCTCTATAAGAATCAACTCAAAATGGATCAAAGACCTAAAGATAAAAGCCAGAACCATAGAACTACTGGAAGAAATGTAGGGAAACATCTTCAAGACCTTATAGTAGGTAGTGGTTTCTTGGACCTTACACCTAAAGCACGTGCAACAAAATAAAAAATAGTTAAATGGGGCCTCCTCAAAATTAAACACTTTTGCACATCCCAGGACTTTGTCAAAAGGATGAAAAGGCAGCCCACTCAATTGGAGAAAATATTTGGAAAACACATGTCAGATAAGCATTTAATACCCAGGATATATAAAGAGATATTGCAATTCAACAATAAAAAGACAAATGACCCAATTAAAAAATGGGCAAAAGACTTGAATAGACATTTGTCCAAAGAAGAAATACTAATGGCAAAAAAAGACACACACACACACACACAAAATACATGAAGAAATGCTCAACATCACTAATGATTAGGGAAATGTCAATCAAAACTACAATGAGATATCATTTCACACCTATCAGAGTGGCCACTATTAAAAAGACAGAGAACTACAAGTGTTGGAGAGGATACCGAGAGATGGAACACTTAATCACTGTTGGTGGAAATGCAGAATGGTACAGCCACTGTGGAGAACTGTTTGGAAGTTCCTAAAGAAGTTGCATATAGACTTGCCATGTGATCCTGCAATACCATTACTGGGTATATACCCAGAAGAACTGAGAGCAATGAAACAGACATCTGCACAATGATGTTCTTAGTGACATTATTCACAATTGTCAAAATCTGGAAACAAGCCAGGTGTCCATCAATAGATGAATGGATAAACAAACTGGTGTATTCACACAATGGAATATTATGCAGCCATAAGAAGAAATGAAGTCATGAAACACATGACAACATAGATGAAACTGGATGACATGTTGAATGAAGCAAGCAGATATAAAAGGACAAATACTGCATGATGGCATTACTACGAACCAAATATATTGTGTGACATATTCTATGATTTTAAAAAAAGTATCCAGTACATTTAAATGAGAAATGTAGGTTTTTATTCAAAATAAATTTTTTTAAAAAAGTAGTCACCCTAATACATATGAAATGATATCTCATAGTGGTTTTGATTTGCATTTCCCTAATGGTTAATGATATTGAGGATCTTTTCATGTGCTTATTAGCCATTTGTATATCTTCTTTGGAGAAATGCGTATTTAAGTCCTTTGTCCGTTTTTTAATTGACTTGTCTTTGTGTTGTTGAGTTGTAGGCAGTCTTTATATATTCCAGATATTAAACTCTTTATCATATAGGGGGCATGATTTGTGATAGTTTTTCCCATTCTGTAGGTTTTCTTTTCATTTTCTTGATGCTATCCTTTGATGCACAAAAGTTTTTAATTTTGATGAAGTCCAATTTATCTATTTTTAATTTGGTTGTTCATGCTTTCAGTTTCACATTTTGGAATCCATTGCCAAATGCAAGGTCCTGAAGATTTCACCCTGTTTTCATCTAAAAGTTTTGTGGTTTTAGCTCTTATGTTTAGGTTGTTGATTCATTTTGAGTTCATTTTCATACATAGTGTGAGGTGTGGGACCACTTCCATGCTTTAAATTTTTGGATATCCATGTTTTTTGGGGGTCTTTTCTGACTTCATTTTTGTTCTTAAGCCTTTTCATTATCTAAGTACAAAAAGAAAGTGAAATGAGTGGAGAAAACAACTTCTAAAGATCTATCACTATTTTAATAGTTACATTAAGCCTTCTGAAAGACTTCAAGTTCATTTTTTACCTGGCTGTTATATATTCAACGGAGCATGTGTGTGTCCCTCAGCTCAATTCTTCTCTACCTCTTTGGAAATGATCAACCCGTGGGAATGTGTGTTGTAAGCATGTATAGCTCCTCAGACTCTGCCTCATTAGCCCCAGGGAAGGGAACAACAAGACAAAGACAAGAGTTTTTTCTAACCCTAGGCCCCATATATCATTTCTTTTTGTAGTCTAAAATCATGTTGTGTGCTTTCAGTTTGAACATAGCCCAGGACTTCAGAGAAGTCCTGTTGTTGAGCTCCCATCATTGTCCCTCATTTATTTAGGTATAAACTTGTGAAGGTCGCCAAGGCAGCTTTTTCTTCACAGTTATCCCTCAAAGAAGGGAAATCAGACTCTTGAGAGCAGATTCCAAGAATCCCACTTTTTATGCAAAGGCGTTGCTCACTCACCACTAGTGGAATGTGATTTTAAAAAACATGTTATTTAGAACTTTCCTATATTAACAGAGACAGAAAAAAAAGTTATTTGGTCTACGTTTGAATTGAAATGTTTGCACTTGACTTCATGTATTGTATTATTTCAATTAAATAAGATAAAAAAAGTACCATTTTTGGTACAATTTAAATAACCAAACTAAGAAGTGGCCATTTAGGTTTTCTAAAGAAATCTTTTGGTGCCATCTTGTGACTATTTTAAGTATAACTTAACAAAATCCTTAGCCACTCACTTAAGATTTAAAAGGAATATTTTGCTACCATCTTGTGGCATACTATGGAAATGAGAGTAACATCTACAAGACAGTACCTTTTGTCCCAGGAATTGTGCAGAAGTTTGCTCCTCCCGCTGTCACAACCATTAGTGATTCCCAGAAGAATTACAGTGTAGCCACACTTTAATATATTTGATTTTTGTAAATTTGAGGTACAATATAAGTATTATAAGGTAGTATTTTAATCTGGAAAAATGGAAATAAAGAAATCCCTCCAAAATTGAAAATTTTTAACATTTTAAAGCTTAATGGCCAAAGAAAATATAAACTATGGTCATGTTGTTGCCACACAGCAGTACCATTTTGACTAGTAATAGAATCGCTCACCATCCTGGTAAACAAGCTATTTTCATGTTTTGAAAGAACAATGACTAACACATTGAGTACATTATCTCAGTCTCTTCTGCCCAAGGACACTGAAGGTTAAGTGGCAGAGCTGGGAGGTGAGGCCAGGCCATTTCTCAAAGCCCTCATGCCCACCCAACTCCATAAGACCTCCAGCTCTGCTAGAGGGCATGATTTCAGGGCTTATTGTCATCCTGCTATAACTTTCCCTGTTATAATAATCCACAACAAGATCATCTAAGTGCTTGTTTAATGGTGGCATTCATGTTAGTTCTGAGTAGAGTGTCTGAAAAATTCTACATTTGAAATGGATTTTTATTGTGATAATCTTTTTTTTAGGAGGTACCAGGGATTGAACCCAGGACCTCCTCCATGGAAAGCAGGCGCTCAGCCACTGAGCTACATCCGCTCCTCAAAATTTGAAGTACAATATAAGATATATCAATAAAGGCTCACTTTAACCTCGAAAATGGAAATAAAAGAAATCCCTCCCAATATTTTAAAATTTGCTAAGAACCACAAAATGTTAAAGCTGACCGGCCAAACAACTGTCATAATAGATAACGCTGTTAATTCAGGATGGACTTTGCAGGGTTTCTCAATCTTCGTGCTTGACATTTTGGGCCTGACAATTCTGTTGTTGGAGGCTGTCCTGTGTATTATAGGATGTTTAGCATCATCCCTTGTCTCTACCCAGTAGATGCCAGATGCCAGAAGCAACCCTCTAGTCATGACAATCATAATGTCTGCGGACATTGCCAAATGAAGAGTGGCAGGGAATGGACAGGCCCAAAATTACGCCTGGCTGAGAACCATTGAGATAGAGTATATTATGTGGAGACAATAAAAATAGCAATATAACCAGTTTAACTTTAATTTCTTCAAATAGTCCTGAAACAAGGGGAAATAAACGAATGAAAAATGTGGTTGGTTTGGCTGCAAGATCAGCCCCCAGAAAAAGCCACCTTCACCATATATGATATAGGTATAGGTATAGATATAGATATAGATATAGATTTCTATAGAAAAAAATAAACCTTAAGATGTAAAATATTCAGGATTGAATCTCTGTCATAAAATGTGACTTCTATGTTTCCAGAAAATCTGAAAGACTTACCCTCAGGATTTTCTGATTTCATGTCCTTTGTGGACTCTGGCCTTCACCTTAACCTAATATTTCACCTATTTTTCTCTGCATTCTTCTTCTTGAGCTATTTTCAGTTAATGATTGAAATTACTTCTCATATTTAGTCTTAGCTCAAAGTTTTACAGATACAGAATCTTCTAAGTTTCCAAGAAAAATCTAATCTCTTTCTCCATTCTCCTCGAATGCCCAAATATCCTGACTTCAACATTTCAAAACTTTACCCATTTCTTCTTCCAGGTTTAGATCCTTTTTCCATGATCAATGTTTCATTCATTCATCACTCATTTGCTGAATACCTATTACATTCCATGCATTGAGTTAAGTCCCAGGAACACAAAAAGCACTAAGTTGGCACTTGAGCTCACCCACAGTCCAGGCCATTGAGAATAGAGAAATTACAATGCATTGTGCATTGTGATAGAATATAGCTATCAATGAAGGGCTCTGAGAGCCTAGAGGAGGAACTAATTTCCCCTGGAGGTAGTCAGTCTTCACAGAAGACTGCCAAATAATCTGGGTGTAGAGGATAAATAGGAGTTTGTCAGGCAATGAAAATGGCTAGGCAGAATGGATAACATGCAAAGACCAGGTCTGTGAAAGGGACGGAATTCATTTTGTTTAACCATGCCACCTCTTGCTCCAGACTCTGCCACTCTCTCATTCACCTCTTCCTTGTTTAACTTCTGTTTCTGATAACGTCCAGTTGCTAGAACATGTTGATTCTATCCTGTCATCGTTTTCTCATCTCTTGGCCTACCATCATTTCCCCTACTTAGACACAAGTCTGTCCTAGACTTGAGAAAGCCTACCAGCTGGGCTCTTTGCTTGCAGCCTCTTTGTTTTCCACTCTTTCTTACCACAAACGGTATCTTATGGATATGTAGGTGGCATCATGGATCCTGAGCTCACGTCCCAGATGCAGAGGAGGCAGGAGAAATAAATATCCAATATTTTTAGTCTTTCATTAGAAGTGAGCTCTACAGAAAGGAAGAAGTGGAGTTGGATTGGAAGTGACATAGGCAATCAACAATATAGACACATCCCACAGAAAATGTGGTTTTTTCCTTCCCTGTCATCCATTTTCATAGTCCTTGCCATGTCCCATCAAGTCCCACATGATTGGCCCCTGAAACATATTTGAAGCCCCTCACATCACTCCAGCCACACTGGCCTCCTTCTTGTTCCTCGAACACACCAAGGACACTCCCATCTCAGGCCCTTAACACCCCCCAGCATTCCTCACTCTCTTAGCTGCATGGCTCCCTCCCGTATTTTCTCCAAATTGCTTCTCAACATCCCCTTTTCTGAGGGACCTCCCCAACAACCCTCTGTAGAATAGCAGGCTCCCATCATTCCCTAACCCTTTCCCAGAAGATTTTTACTCTGCCTGACAGCGTTATAGGTTTGTTTATTTTCTGTCTCTCCTCCGTGAGAACAGAGACTTTGTCCATTTTGCTCTCTGCCATTTGGCCAGTGCCTTGAGTAGTGTCTGGATCATAGTAGGTTCTCAGTAAACACCAGCTAAGTAAATGATGGGAGAATGAGTTCTTTTTCCCTCCTCCCTAGCATGATCAGTCATGGATTTGGGTAAGGTGCTGGAGTAGAGTAGGACAGGCCTGGAAGTCACTTAGTGTAATTCCATCATCTTGGCAGCAATCACTGGTTCAGAGGTGGGCATCACCCCAAGCCCAAATCCAACAGCATTTGGCAGCTGTTAGCTCAGGGCTGGGAAAGTGCTCCAGTTTGGTCTGATCCAGTCTATACCCCTTTGGTTTGGTAGTTAGGGAAAGAGACGCTCTCCAGTCTCTGGGTGGGGATGGCAAGCTCAGGGAAGAATGGAATGGCTGCAGGTACTTTGCTAACAGGAGAAACCCCATCCCAGCCTAAGGACCAGGATAGAAGCTGAGTTGAAGTTCAGATAATTACAGGCAAACAAGACCAAAGCCCTTACCACAGTGTGAACCTCTAGGCAGACCCTTAAATACCTTTGAATTCCTTGTTTTGTGAACTGATCAATTCCCTTACTGTTTAAGTCACTTTGAGGTAGTTTTGTTTTTTGTGCAATCTAAAGCATTCCAACTGAAACAGATGCATAGTTTTAAAAATACCACTGGCCCCTGTTGTAGTTTAAGAAGGGCATTCACTAATTAGAATATCTGTTCAATATTTAATGAGTTTATTTATTCAACAAGTATTTATGGAGCACCATACAAGTACTTTTCAGAATGAGCAAAGTGATAAGGGATATAAAAATCACCTCAGTTGAGGAAAAGCTATAAGAAATGGTGGGTGTTTATCCTTAAGGAGAGAAAACTTAGAAGGTCATAATGGATATCTTTAAGGCAGATGTATTCTCATATGTTTGAAGGGGATGACATGTTGAGACATGGATTTAACTAGGAGCTGCTGAGAATGCAAGACTATCTTAATTCTGCCTTACACAGTGATGGTTAGGTTCATGTGTCAACGTGGCTAGGTAATGACGTCCAGTTGTTTGGTCAAGCAAAAGCACTGGCTTAGCCTTGCACGAGTATTGGCTTCCTTGGCTGTGGGCAGGCTTGGCAATGTGCTCTCCTCAGAACCACTCACTGCATGGTAGAGGCTGGTGCCGCCACCACCGCCCACACTGCCACCACACCGCAATGAGCACCGCCACCCCCTGCCATACAAATGCCTCCACCGTCTGTTTCACCCTGTCCTCCGGACCGGCTGTATGATTAGGTCACAGTCTTCAATGAGTAGACATATTCCACAGGTCTGTGGTGTTCTTGGTCACACATACCAAGTTTCTGAAGGGCAGTGGAAATGACGGCCAGGCACGACATGATGTCTGTGCAGACAAGTGAACTGTAGAAACGCATTACTACCGCACCAAGAAACCCCCGTAAGAGTGGTTAACCTGGACACAGAATTGTTGAATTGAAATCCATAGAGATTACAAGACTTCTGACCTGGATGGGGTAAACCGCAGTGTGCTTCTTTATATTGCCTCAGTATTACTGGATTGAACAATCACTGCTTCTTGTTATGAGGTTCATTTCATTTCCCATTATTCCCAACTTCATATGCAAAGCACTAAGAATTTCAAGTGGAGTATCTTGAAGTAGACTTCAGTTTCTTTCCATCATTTCTGTATTCATTTTAAAAAATCCTTTCATACTCTATTGAGTGTTTTTTAACTAAATTAAAATGACTCAAATGAACACCCAGTTCCTGCAGTGGTCACATACAAGAACATGAGATTTCTTATCACACACAATCCAACCAATGCAACCTTAAGCAAATTTGTAGAAGAACTTAAGAATTATGGAGTTACCACAATAGTAAGAATATGTGAAGCAACTTGCGACATAGCTCTTGTGGAGAAGGAAGGCATCCATGTTCTTGATTGGCCTTTTGATGATGGTGCACCACCATCCAACCAGATTGTTGATGCTGGGTTAAATTTTGAAAAAAGTTTATGGAGCAGATGTGGCTCAAGCAGCTGTGCATCCCCCTCCCAAATGGGAGCTGGCCTCAGTACCTAAAAAAAAAAAAAAAAAAAAAAATTAAGTTTTGTGAAGCAACTGGTTACTGTATTGCTGATCATTGTGCTGCAGGTCTTGGAAGAGCCCCAGTGCTTGCTAGCCTTGAGTGAAGGTGGAATGAGATATGAAGATGTAGTACAGTTTATAAGACAAATTGACTTGGAGCTTTTAACAGCAAGCAACTTTTGTATTTGGAGAAGTATCATCCTAAAATGGGCTGTGCTTCAAAGACTCCAGTGATCACAGAAACTACTATTGCATTCAATAAAATTGGGGTGCCTGATGCTATTGCCTTGTAAGTGGAACTTGAGAGAGGACCTAATTTGTCGAACATATTAGCCAACATGTTGATGAATAAGTCCAGTGAAGCTTCCACAGGAGTACTGAAAAGTAGTGTTACCATTCTATATGTTTGACAGAATAGTAACCTCTGTGGGTTCCAGTCAGCCTATCTGGATTCTTATTGGTCAGCATTTAAAACAGTCTTATCATTTATAACAATTGACCTTTCCTGAAATCATGCAATATTAAATTAGAAGTCCTCATTAAATCTGCTCCCATGCCAGAATACATATATTTCTTATCAATATATAAGAAATTTTGAGAGATTAGGTGTCAAAATACCCGGCACAATACTTACATATTTTTGGTATTATCTACAGAGCTTAAAATTCCAGGATCTGTGATCACTCTAGACCTTATACAGTTTATTCCTTCAGTCATTGCAAACATTGAAAGTAGGGCCTTGGAATCTGATGTGGCTCAGTGGTTAACAGCTGGCTTCCCACATATGAGGTCCTGAGTTCAATCCCCAGCCTCGTACCTCAAAAAAAAAAAAAAAAAAAAAAAAAAGACATTAAAAGACAGTAGGGCCTATCTGTTATTTGCCTGTTTACTTTATGTTTACACCTCCCACATTTGTACCTGTATACATCAGGTTTGCACAGCCTTTGAATTTTGTGGGATTTTTACCAAGTCTTACGGTGATTATTTAAAGCCTATAAAATCTTATTTTGTGACTTTAGAGAAAACTGCCATTTTGAAAATCCGCATTGCACAGAAGCACACATATCTTTAATGTCTCCAGACAAAAAAAGTTGTACAGTTAATTTAATGTTTGCACTTTGGGGTGCAACTTAACTGGGAGGGCCTGATAAATGAATGGGAGGGCCTATTAGATATTTTTAGTAAAATGTTGCTTTTATCTTAGGCAGAACACATAGAATATGCTCTTTAATTTGGCAGATATTTTTTAAGGGTAGAAATGCTTTGTTATGGTAGCTACAATAATTCTTCATCATAAAGTTTCTGAAATCTTATAATTTTTCCATATCTATTGGAAGTTGTTTACCAGCTATTTTGTTTGAAATGTGATTCTTTTTCCCTTTTCTCAAACTCTTGCAAAAAACGAAGTAGATTTCTGCTAATGAATTCCGCAGACATCTAGTAATTTATATGCCTTTTAAGCTGTATAACTTAATATTTGGGTACTTGAAAATTTCTTTTATTATGTAAATGATAAAATGGTGATGTGTGTTAATATTAGTTAAACCATATATTTATACTGTCTGGTAATGTGTGGTTATAGTTCCAGGGGAGAAATAATTTGTCAGTGTTCACCAGCTTGTAAAAACCGAGCGCAAGAGCTTAAACATTTAAATAAATAATGAAATGTATTTATCATAAAAACAAAAATAAAACAACAACAACACTGGCCTGATTGTTACTGTGAGGACATTTCATGGACTTATGTCATCAGTAAACTGATTGCATTTATGGCTGATTACATCTACAATCAACTGAAGAGATTGCCTTAGGCAGTGAGACTTCTCATCCAAATCAGTTGAAGGCCTTAAAAAAAGTGATGATTTTAGCATTCAGAAGAGAAAAATGTCCATCTCCAGTTCAGACCCTTCTCCTGGAGAATACACTGAAAAGCTTCATCAGAGTTCGCAGCTCGCAGGCTGCCCTACAGATTTTAGACTTGTGCATCTCCAGTCATATGTGAGACAATATTGTAAAATCTGGTAATATTTATGGATATCTCTTGTTGTTGCTGGATTTTCTCTAGGTTTTTGGCTAAGCTACATAAAATGAATTTCAAGAGCAAGCCAGGTGAGTTAGGCCAGTAATTTATTAAGGAAGGTAGGGAAGAGAAATGGGAGAAAATAACAGATTAAGGGTCCCAGGTAGAGGGAAAGGGGCTGAAAAATGATAAAGAGGGACAATTTACTGTCTATAATTCCCCATTACAGATGGCCACTTGGCCATAGATGTAAGGGTCTATATCTGAACCATCAATTTGGTCTTACTGATCTATGTTTCTATTTTTATACCAGTACCATGCTGTTTTTAACACTATAGCTAGGAAATATGATTTAAAGTCCAGGAGTGAGAGTCCTCCAACTTTGTTCTTCTTTTTTAAGATGTTTCTGGCTATTCAGAGACCCTTACCTTCTAAATAAATTTAATAATTGTGTTCTCCATTTTTAAAAAGGCTGGTGGAATTTTTATTGGAATTGCATTGAATCTGTATACCAATTTGGGCAGAATTGACATCTTAATGATATTTAGTCTTCCAATCCATGAACACAGAACATTCTTCCATTTATTTAGGTCTTCCTTGATTTCTTTTAGCAATGCATTGTAGTTTTCTGAATAAAAGTACTTTACATCCATGGTTAAGTTTATTCCTAAATATTTGATTTTTTTCATCACTATTGTAAATGGAATTTTTTCCTGACTTCCTGCTCAGATTGCTTATTACTAGTATATAGAGACACTACTGATTTTTGCATATTAATCTTGTATGCTGCCATTTTACTGAACTCATTCATTAGCCCTAGTAGCTTTGCTGTAGATCTTTTATGACTTTCTAGGTATAGGATCATATCATCTGCAAATAGCGAATATTTTACTTCTTCCTTCCCAATTTGGATGCTTTTTATTTCCTTTTTTTTTTTTTTTTTTTTTTTGCCTAAGTGCTCTAGCTAGAACCTCTAGCACTATGTTGAACAACTATGGCAACAGTAGGCATTCTTTTCTTGTTCTCAATCTCAACAGGAAAGCTTTTCAGTCTTTAACCATTGGGCACAATGTCAGTGTGGGTTTTTCATATATGTCCTTTATCATGTTGAGAAAGTTTCCTTCAATTCTTATCTTTTGGGAATTTTTATCAAGAAAGGATGTCAAATGTCTTTTCTGCATCAACAGAGATGATCATGCAGTTTTTCTTATTTGATTTGTTAATGTGGTATATTACACTAATTGATTTTTTTATGTTGAACTACCCTTGCATGCGGTATAAAACCCACTTGATCAGGATGAATATTTCATTTAAAATTTATTTTATTTTATTTTTTATTATTTTACTTTTTTCTTTATTTTTAAAGGAGCTTTAGATCACACAAATGTTACATAAAAATATAGGGGTTCTCATATTCTCACCCCCTCCCTCTCCCACACTTTCCCCCATTAACGACAGCTTTCATTACTGTGGAACATTTGTTACAATTGATAAGCAAATATTGATGTATTGCTGCTAAACATGGTCTATAGTTTTATACTTTGCACTGCACAATTTTATAGGTTTTGACAAGGTGTATAATAGCTTGGATCCATCACTGCAATATTATGCAGAATGATTCCAATGTCTCAAAAATGCCCCATGTTACACCTATTCTTTCCTTTCCTTCCCCTCAGAACCTCTGTCATTGTATTAGTGTTACAAGTTCTTCCATTACCAAAATAATAAGTCTACTTTAATCCAAAGTTGCATTCCCCTCTTATGTTTTTTGTTCCTCTGTCTTGAGGATTTAGAGATAGTAATGTCCACTTTGCTTCTATTTGAGAGGAGACTTAGATCTCATGGGGAAGATGGAAGGAACTGTCTTGCTTGCAGTTGCAGATACTCCTTGCTTCTTGGGATGGGCATGGCCTATCATCAGATGAATAATTATTTTAATGTGTTGCTGGATTTGATTAGCAAGTATTTTTGTAGAGGATTTTTGTATCCGTATTCATTCTACGTTGTCTAGTTTGTTGGTCATAGTATACCCTTATGATCTCTTTTATTTCTGTGGGGTCAATATTAATGTCCCTGTTTTCATTTCTGATTTTATTTATTTGCATCTCCTCTCTTTTTTCTCTGTCAGTCTAGCTAACTGCCTGTCAATTTTATTAATCTTCGTGAAGAACCAACTTTTGGTTTTGTTAATTCTCTCCATTGTTTTTTAAAATATAGAACATTTTACAAACTTGTGGTCCTCCTTGTACAGGGGCTCTGCTAATCTTCTCTGTATCATTCCAATATTAGTATATGTTCTGCCTAAATGAGCATTATATTGCCAAAAGTTTATATTGTTAACCTTCCTCCCAAACTTCTCCAAAGAAATCCAAGACCTTTACCAGGGTAACTGTGCATTGGGGAAAAGGAAATGATCAGACATTTCTGGGATAGTTAGACACTGGCTCAGATGTGACATTTATCCAGGAGACCCATAACTTCACAGCCAAAGTAGGGGCTTATGGATATCAGGTGATCAATGGAGTTTAGCACAGGTTGTCTCACAGTGGATCCAGTGGATCCCTGGCTCATTTTGTGGTTATTTCTCTCTCTTTTCAAAAAGATTTATTTATTTATTTGTTTGTTTGTTTATTTATTTATTTCTCTCTCCTCCCTCCCCCCCAGTTGTTTGCTCTCTGTGTCCATTCACCGTGTGTTCTTCTGTAACCGCTTCTATCCTTATCAGCAGCACTGGGAATCTGTGTTTCTTTTTGTTGTGTCAGCTCTCCATGTGTGCAGCACCATTCTTGGGCAGGCTGCACTTTCTTTCACACTGGGCAGTTCTCCTTACAGGGTGTACTCCTTACATGTGGGGCTCCCCTACGCGGGGGACACCCCTGTGTGGCAGGGCACTCCTTGCACGCATCAGCACTGCACATGGGCCAGCTCCACATGGGTCAAGGAGGCCCAGGGTTTGAACTGCAAACCTCCCATGTGGTAGGCAGATGCCCTATCCATTGGGCCAAGTCCGCTTCCCTGTGGTTATTTCTCTAGTTCCACAACTGGAATAGATATACTCTGCAACTGGCAGAATTACCACATTGGTTCCCTGACTTGTGAAATAAGGGCTGTTATGGTAGGAAAGGCTAAATAGAAGCCACCAGAATTTGAGAAATAATAAATAAAAATATACCAGATTCCTGAAGGATTGCAGAGATCCATGTCACTATCAAGGACTTGAAGGATTCAGGGGTGGTGATTCCCACCACATCCCCAATTCAACTCCTATTTGGCCTGTGTAGAAAATCAATGGAGGGAAGCAGACTTGGCCCAACGTTTAGGGGTCCATCTACCACATGGGAGGTCTGCAGTTCAAACCCCGGACCTCCTTGACCCGTGTGGAGCTGGCCCATGCACAGTGCTGATGCGTGCAAGGAGTGCCATGCCACGCAGGGGTGTCCCCCGTGTAGGGAGCCCCACACGCAAGGAGTGCACCCCGTAAGGAGAGCACGAAAGAAAGTGCAGCCTGCCCAGGAATGGCACTGCACACACGGAGAGCTGACACAACAAAATGATGCAACAAAAAGAAACACAGATTCCTGTGCCGCTGACAACAACAGAAGCAGACAAAGAAGAACACGCAGCAAATAGACACAGAGAACAGACAACTGGGGGGGAGTGGGGAAGGGGAGAGAAATAAAAAAATAAAATAAATCTTTAAAAAAAAAAAGGAAAGCAATGGATCTTGGAGGATGACAGTGGACTATCATAAACTTAACCAGGTGGTAACTCCAATTGCAGTAGCTGTTCCAGATGTGGTATCATTGCTTGAGCAAATCAACACATCCTCTTGTCCCTGGTATCCAGGTATTGATCTAACAAATGCTTTTTTCTCAATTTTTGTTAGAAAGGACCACCAGAAACAGTTTGCTTTCATCTGGCAAGGCCAGTAATATACTTTCACTGTCCTACTTCATAGGTATATCAACTCTTCAACCCTGTGTCCTAATCTTGCCTGCTGGGATCTTGATCACCTCTCCCTATCACCAGACATCACACTGGTCCATTATATTGATGAAATCATGTTTATTGGACCTAGTGAGCAAGAAGTAGCAACTACTCTAGAATTATTGTTAAGGCATTTGCCTGTCAGAGGATGGGAGATAAATCTAACAAAAATACAGGAGCCTTCCACCTCAGTGATGTTTCCAGTGTCCAGTGGTGCAGAGTATGTCAAGATATACATTCTAAAGTGATGGATAAGCTGTTGCATCTGACCCCTACTATGACCAACAAAGGGGTACAATGCTTAGTTAGCCTGTGGATCTTGGAGACAACATATTCATCACTTAGATGTGCTACTCCAACCTATTTACTGAGTGACCAGAAAAGCTGCTAGTTTTGAGAAGGGACCAGAACAAAAGAAAGCTTTATGACAGTCCAGGCTGCTGTGCAAGCTATTCTGCCTTTTGAGCCATACGATACAGCAGATCTAATAGTGCTGGAACTGTCAGTGGAAAATAGAGATGCTGTCTGAAGCCTTTGGCAGGCTGTTATAGGAGTATCACAATGTAGACCCTTAGGATTTTGGAGCAAAGCCCTGCCATCCTCTGCATATAACTTCTCTCCTTTTGAGAAACTGCTTTTGGCCTGCCACTGGGCCTTAGTAGAGACTGAATGCTCAACCATGGGCCACCAATTTACCAGGAGAGCTGAGCTGCCTATCATGAACTGAGTATTGCCTGACCGCCAAGCCTTAAAGTTGGGCATGCACAGCAGTACTCCATCATCAAGTGCTTGTGTTATATACAAGATAGAGCTCAATTGAGTCCTGAAGGCACATGCAAGTTACATGAGGAAGTGACCCAAACGCCTATGGCCCTGTGACAATTTGAATTTGGTGAATCCCCCACAAAAAGAAAAGATTATGTTTTTGAACTAATCCATGTGAGATGCTTTGATTGCATTAAAATCTGTAAAAAAAATGTTGATTAGATCACATGATTAGGTCACTTTTGATTCGATTACATCAGTGAGCCATGACCCAGGTTCAATCTCCATCCTCTTACTGGGCCTCATATAAACTGAGGACACACAGAGACACAAAGGAAAGAAGCCACTATTTTGATATTGCCTTGTGAGAGAAAGGAGGAAGATAGACAGAGGACTCCAGGTTTGCCTACAGCTGCAGAGAGACAGACAAGTCCCAATAGGCCCAGGGAGAGATATCTGATTGCACACAGCTCAGTTCCAGAAGAAGCTGTAGAGATACTAGTTGACCACCATCTTGCCTCACCACATCAAAGAACCATAGGATCTGCCAGCAGATGAACTTGGTGAGAAAGCATCTTGATGTTACCTTCATTTGGACATTTTATGGCCTTTGAACTCTAAGATTTTCCCCTAATAAATCCCTATTGTAAAAGCCAACCCATTTCTGGTATTTTACATTGGCAATCTTTGGCAAACTAAGACAGCCCTTACTTCTGCCACATTACCTTCTCTTTCTGAGCCCACAGCTATGGCTTCTTGGGGAGTTCCTTATAATCAGTGCCCGAAGAAGAGAAAACTTGGGCCTCGTTTGTAGAAGGTTCTGCACATTATGCAGTTACCACCCAACAGTGGACAGATGCAGCACTAAAGCCCCTGTTTGGGACATCCCTGAAAGATAGTGGTGAGGTGAAATCCTCCCAGTGAGCAGTACTTTGAACAGTGCACTTTGTTCATATTGCTTGGAAGGAAAAATGGCTGAAAGTGTATGTGTGCCCTGATTCATGGGCTGTTACTAATGGTTAGGCTGGATGGCCAAGCCTTGGAAGGAACATGATTGGAACATTGGTGACAAAGAGGTCTGGGGAAGATTTATGTGAATAGACCTTTCTGAGTGGGCAAAAATCATGAAAATATTTGTGTCTCATGTGCATGCTTGCAAGAGGGTGACTTCAGCAGAGGAAGATGTTAATAAGTGATTAAGATAACCTGTACTGTGGATACCAGTCAGCCTATTTCACCACCCATTTTTGCCAATGCCAAATGGGCTCATGAACAAAATAGTGGTAGGGATATATATTATTCATGGGCTGAGCAACATGGACTTCTCCTCACCAAGGATGACTTGGCTACAGCCACTGCTAAGTGCCCAATCTGCCAGTAGCAGAGACCCACACTCAGTCTCTGATATGGCACCATTCCCCAAGGTGACCAGCCCACTACCTGGTGGCAGGTTGATTACATTTTATCACATATATCATGTTAGGGGCAGCAATTTGTTCTAACTGGAATAGACACATACTCTGGGTATAAGTTCTCCTGCCCTGTACACAATAATTCTGCCAAAACTACCATCTGTGGACAGAATGCCTTGTCCACTGACATGGTACCCCACACAGCATTGCTTCTGATCAAGAAATGAACTTCACAGTGAGACTGGGCATGTGCTCATGGAATTCACTGGCCTTACTATGTTCAACATCATCCTGAAGCAATTGGATCAACAGAACTATAAAAATGGCCTTTTGAAGACTCAACAGCACCAACTAGATGGCAATACCTTGCAGGGTTGAGGCAATGTTCTCCGGGAGGCCATGTATGCTCTAAATCGATATCCACTCTATGGTACTATTTCTCACACAGCCAGGGTTCATGGGTCCTGGAATCAAGGGGTGGAAATGGGAGTGGCACTATTCACTATTATCCCTTGTGATCCACTAGGAAAAGTTTTGCTTCCTGCCCCTGAAACCTTAAGCTCTGCTGGTCTGTAGGTTTTAGATCCAAAAGGAGGCATGCTTCCACCAGAAGACACAACAATAATTTCATTGAACTAGAAATTAAGACTGCCACCTGGCCGCTTTGGACTCCCTATGCCTTTGAATCAATGGGCAAAGAAGAGAATACTGTACTGGCTGGGGTGATTGATCCTATCATAGGGAAATAGGACTGCAACTAAACAAAGGAGGTAAAGATGATGTTTCCTGGAATACAAGAGATCTCTTAGGACATCTCTTAGTACTGCCATGCCCTGTGATTAAAGTCAATGAAAAACTACAACAACCCAAACCAGGCAGGACTGCCAATGGCCCAGAAACATCAGGAATGAGAGTTTGGGTCACCCCACCATGGCCAGGTGAGGTGCTTGCTGAGGGAAAAGGGCACAGGGACTGGCTAGTGGAAGAAGGTAATGATAAATACAAACCATGACCAGATGACCAGTTACAGAAATGGGCACTGTAATGGTTATGAATATTTCTTCCTTGTTTGTATATGTACCTAAAGCAAATATCTTTATTTTTTTCCCTATCTTATCCCCTTATCACATGCTATAAGTTGTATTAGTTTCATGTCATAGTATTGAAGTTACAGGGTATCAAGTTTAAAAAGTGACTATTACCTAAGGACTTGCACCCTATTCTGGAGTGGATTAGTGCATTTCTGGTTGTATGCAGGTCTGTTGAATATTGTTAGGTGAGAAATATTTGTTATTTTTCTTTTTATTTAGAGATTAAGTATGGTTTAAGGTGATGTGTATGACCACCATGGTGACAAACAAGGACGGTGATGGTTAGATATCATGTGTCCACTTGACCAGGTAATGCTGTCCAGTTATTTGGTCAAGTAAGCACTGGCCTAATTGTTACTGTGGGGACATTTTATGGACCTAAATCATCAGTAAGTTGATTGCTTCTATGGCTGATTACATCTACAATCAAATGAAGAGATAGCGCTCAACAATCAGCAACAACTCATCCAATCAATTGAAGGTGTTCAAAAAAGAAGGGATTATTTCAGCAGTCAGAAGAGAGAATTGGGAAATGGATGTGGCTCAAGTGATAGAGCATTTATCTGCCATATAGGAGGTCCAGGGTTTGATACCCAGGGCCTCCTGGCCTGTGTGGTGAGCTGGCCCATGTGCAGTTCTGATGCACGCAAGGAGTGAACTGCTACACTGGGGTTACCCCCGTGTAGGGGTGCCCCATGTGCAAGGAGTGCACCCCACAAGGAGAGCTGCCCCGTACGAAAAATGCAGCCCACCCAGGAGTGGTGCCGCACACACAGAGCTGACGCAGCAAGATAACGCAACAAAAAGAGACACAGTTTCCTCAGGCTGCCTGACAAGAATGCAAGTGGACACCGAAGAACACACAGTGAATGGACACGGAGAGCAGACAATGGGAGGGGGGTGAAGTGAGGAGAAATGAAATAAAATAAATCTTCAAAAAAAATAAAAAAAGAGAATTTCCGTCTATAATTCAGCCAGTCAGCTTCTCCTGGATAAATCATCAAAAACCTTGGTCCGAGTTCCCAGCTTGCAGCCTACCCTATGGAATTTGGACTCATGCATTCCCCCAGTCATGTGAGACAATTTTATAAATAATCCAAATATTTACAGATATCTCCTGTCAATTGTTTCCCTAGAGAATTTTGACTAATACGGATACCAACCCTTTCTCCTCAGTCACTAGAGGGAAACACCATCACAGAAAACAAAGCAAGGAAAGGCAGGACTTTGAACTTAGCTGCGTTTCAGCTCCAGACCAACATGCTTCCTTTTGAAAGAAGCAGACCTGGGTTGTAGTGCCTCCTTACCTAAATTGGCCTTCTGAAGAGGTTAGAACAGAGCAGGACAGAAGCTATCCTCTGATTCCTTATACCTTATTTATTTATTCATTTATTTATTTATTTTTCATCATCGTGGCACATTCATTGCATTTGGTGAATACATTTTGGAGCACTGCTGCACTACATGGATAATGGTTTACATTGTGGTTTACACTCTCCCCTAGTCCAGCCAGAGGGTCATGGCAGGACATACAATGTCCAGCATCTATCCCTGCAGTACCACCCAGGACAACATCAAGTCCTGAAAATGCCCCCACATCATATCTCTTCTTCCCTCTCCCTGCCCTCAGCAGCTACCATGGCCACTTTCTCCACATCAATGCTGCAATTTCTTCCATTACTAATCACAATAGTTTCACAGCAGAACACCAGTAAGTCCACTCTAATCCATACTCTATTCCTCCATCCTGTGGACCCTGGGATGGTTATGTCCACTCCCCCTCTATATCAAGAGTGGGCTTAGATTCCACATGGATGATGGATGCAATTCTCCTGTTTGCAGTTGTAGGCACTCTTGGCTCCCTGGTGTGATGGTTGATCTTCTTCACCTCCCTGTTAGCCGGCCAGGGTAAGTCCAATAAACCAGAGGGTAGGAGTTGCAAGTCTGCTGAGACTCAGGGCCTGGCTGTCACATGGACAATCCAGAGATTCAGGTCTCTTTAAATCTTGAAGTCCAAACTTTAGTCATGGATCTAATCAATCCATTGAAAAGAGAGGTCTTTCATGTTAACCTGAGTAAGACAGGGAACTCAAGGCAGGCTTAAATGATGCATATCTGTATTTATATCTACATTTACCTTTATATCTATTTAATATATATTACTATTACAGTGGTGCCATATGCATACTTTGCAAGAAAATTCAACATAGAACTATAAAAAATGAAAAGTATATGTTCTCTGTTATTCTTCGATTATTTAGCTACTTTTAAAAACTTGTTATATATTCCTTAGCCTAGGACTTCTTTGTAGGGAAGAACCAGTTATTATTAATTATTATTATTTCAATCTGTCTCAGATGAATTTTTTGTAAAATATGATAAAATGTATATAAAATACAAACCAAAAGAAATTTATAATTATATTTAACAGTTGCTAACTATTGTCAAATTGCTTACTATCAATTTCTGTACTACTCTCCTTGCTGGCCACAAACAAACAGTTAATAAATGAAACCTAGTAGACAGACCACACTTTGAGGACCACTGCTCCATTCTCAAGCTGGAATCTGCATATAAATCACTAGGAATCTTATTAAAATGCTTAATCTAAATTAGTATGTCTGGGAAGAACCTGAGAATCTACATTTCTAGCAAGCTCCTAGGTGATCCTGATGCCACTACCCTTTAAATAGCTAGGTTCTCAATCTTTTCTAACATGATGACCTCTCTCTTCTTTACTGACTTGCAAAAATGGAATGATTCATACTACATTGTTCTTCAGTTTTTTTAACCTTAAAGTTTATTTTCAACATCAATATATACCTCCTTCTTTTGTTCTTTCCATTTTTTATTTTGAAAAATTTTAAACCTACAGAAAAGTTGAGAGTAGTGCAATGAACACCTGCATACTTAATTTTCATTAACATTTTGCTATATTTGCTTTCTCTTTCCCTAACACACACAAACACAAACACATTTTTTTAACTGAAACATTTGACAGTAAATGGGAAACATCATTATCCTTCAGCATTTATCTTCTAAGAACTAAAATATCCCACTATATAACCATACAATCATTAGCGACCCCCAAAGTTTGACCTTGATACATACTATCCAATACATAATCCATAATCCAAATTTTTTCATTTGTTCCAGTAATGTTCTTTAAATTCATCTGTGTTCCTTACATGCATCTGTTTTCATTCATCTAAAAGCTAATCACAGAATTTGTATTGCCTTTGTTGTCATATTTTTAATCTTCTTTAATCTAAAACAAGGGTTCTTAAACTTTTTTGTTCCACAAACCCCTTTGCCAGTCAGGTGAAAACCATGGACCCATTCTCAGAATGTAGCAGCAGATAGTTTTATGACACTCAATATCAGCATGTCTTTACATTAAATTTTAGGATTATTCAAAATTACATTTTACAACTTTCCCATAATTTCAATACCTGGTAACCTAACACGGCTCAATATTTTAAAATTTGAGTTTTCCAAGGTGTCATAAAATCATCTCCACCATATTTACCAATGTTTTTGCAGGCGTTATCCAGTGCACTCAGAACATGCTACATCAAGAAAATCATACTAAGTCCACACTATACTGTATATTATTTAATAAATATATCACACTCACACCAACACGTCCCCACAAGAATAATGTTTTTTTGAATTTTCAATTCAAGTTCAATTCAAGCCCTTAAATCTTTCCATGGACCCTGTGGGGGTCCGTAGACCCCTGATTAAGAACCCCTGATCTAAAACAATTCCCCCACATTTTCTTGTCTTTCACAACACTGACTTTTTTTGTTGTTATTAGGAACTAGAGTCTAGAGATTGAACCCAGAATGTGGTACATGGGATGCTGGTGCTCCACTGAGCCACATGGGCTGAGTTGGTCTCTTTGTATGTTTTACTTGTTTTTTGTTTGTTTGTTTGTTTTTAAGGAGGCACCGGAAACCAAACCCAGGTCCTCCTAAGTGGGAAGCAGGTGCTCAACCACTTGAGCCACATCTACTCCCAACACTGATATTTTTGAATGGTCCATGACAATTGTCTTGTAGAATGTCTCTAATCTGTTGATTCATCATTTTCTTATCATTAAACTCAAAGTAAACATTTCTATTAAGAATACTAACTACATGGATGATGTATACTTTGCGTTGCATTACATTGAAAGGTATTTAATATCAGTTTGTTTACTAAGTTTCATTACTCAGTTAAGGTGGTGTCTTCATTGTAAAGGTAATGTAGGTAATGTTTTCCCTTTAGTAATCACCCTATTTTTCTAATGGAGTGGTAGGCAACCTCTAAGATGAACCCAATGATCTCTACCTCCTGGTATTTGTGCCCTTCTTAAATCCTCTCCCTTGAATGCAGACTGGATTTGGTAACTCAATTCTTATGTCACTTCTCAGGTTAAGTTACTAAAAGACAATAGCTTCCATTTTGAATTCTAACTCTCTAGCACACTCGCTGTGAGAGAAGTTAGGTGCTATATTGTGAGAAGCTGTCTAGAGGGGTTCATACAGCAAGGGATTAAGAGAATTCTCCAGCCAATAGTCAGAAAGGAACTGAGATCATTAGTCCAACAGACCATGAGAACCTGGAAGCTGCCAACAACCATGAGCTTGGAAGCAAAAGTTCGCCCCATCAAGCCTTTAGATGAGATCACAGTCTTGGTTAAGAGCAGTTAGATGAGATCACGGCCTTGGTTAATAGCAGTTAGAGGAGATCACGGCCTTGGTTAATAGCAGTTAGATGAGATCACAGCCTTGGTTAATAGCAGGACAGCAACCTAATGAGAAACCTTGAGCCAGAGGTATCTATCTAAGCAATGCAGGGATTCCTGACCCATAGGAGCTGTGAGATAATAAATGTTTGTTTTAAGCCACTAAATTTGTGGAGGAGGTAATTTGTTAGACATCAATAGATGAGACAAATGGGTACTTAGAATTCCATTATGGAAATTGAAGTTATTTCCAAATTTTCCCAAGTAGAATATAGTCTTGCACATCCTTATACATATATATATATATTTTAAAGATTTGTTTTATTTATTTCCACCACCCAGCTCCCCACCATTCCCTCCATTGTCTGCTCTCTGTGTCCATTCGCTGTGTGCGCTTCTGTGTCTGCTTGTATTTTCATTAGGTGGCTCCTGGAACCGATCCTGGGACCTTCTGGAATGGGAGAGAGGCGATTACTCTTTTGTGCCACCTCATCTCCCTGTTCTGCTATGTCTTCTTATTTTCTCTCTTTTTTTGTCTCTTGTTGCATCATCTTGCTGCGCCAGCTCTCAGTGTTGGCCAGCACTCCTGTGCGGGGCAGTTTTCCTGCACTGGGTGGCAATCCCATGCAGGGGGCACTCCTGCATGGGGCGGCATTCCAGCATGTGCCGGCACTCCGCGTGGGCCAGCTTTCCCTCACTAGGAGGCCCTGGGTATTGAACCCTGGACCTCCTATATGGTAGACAGGAACCCAATTAGTTGAGCCACATCCATTTCCCTGTACATATATTCTTATGCATTCCTGATGGCTGTATAAGATGTATTATTAGACATGGAATCACTTGTTCAAAGAGAACCTCTATTTTAAATTATTATAAATATTGTCAAATAATCCCCCTCAATTTATACACCAATTTATATTCCCATTAAAATGTGTGTAAGAATTTTTTTCCCCTAATCTTGCCAATACCAAATATTATAGATCTTTATCACTCACCAGTTTGAGAAGAAAAAAATAAGCACCACGTAGTGATGCTCATGCCAAGCACTGGCCCAGGACTTTACATACCTTTTTCCACTTGAGCCTCCCAACAACCCTATGACCTAGGTATTATTATTACCCCATTGTAGATATGATGAAAACAAGACTTGACCAAAATTACGTAATAATTAAGTGGTGGAACAGGATTCAAATTCAGGCAGTCTGACTTCAGAATCTGAGTTTGTAATGACTGGTGAGTTTGAGCATAATTTCATTTGGTCAATAAGGCCAGTAGCATTTCTTTCTTTGTTAGTTGCATATTCACATTCTTTCTTCCCATGCTGGATATCTTCTATTTGCAATTTGCTACCTCAGATCTGTTCCCCCTTTTCTCCACCCTGCTCCCATCCTCTGCTCTTACCCTACAAGGGTGATGTCTGTGGATTTCATCGACGTGGCTCCTGTGCCCTGTGGCTTCCAGTTGGGTTCATCCAGTGGACAGCCTGGCAGGAGCCTGTAGGAGAGAAATGGGATAAGCTTGAAGTATTTATTCCTCTGGCTCCATCCTTATGAGGTTGCTTTTGTTGGCTGTGCGTGTAGAACGAAGTTCACTGCTCTTCTTCTAACATAAACTTCACTCCCTCTGGGTTCCTTTAACCAAGCTCTACTCTGTAGCTTCAGACTTATCAGGGATAACTGCGTTATCTCTTGCATTCCCTTTCACCTTCAACTAAATAAACTGTCCCTTTGTTAATAAATCCTCCCTGATTTATCCTATTTTGATTGTATTATTTGTTTTCACTTTTCTAAAATGTTGCCTTTTAACTTACTGAATTGTAAGTGCTCTCTATAAATTAGGCCAAAAACCTTGTTTATTATTTGTTGTGGGAACATCACGTTGTAAGACTGTAAATGTGAAGTCTAAGTTGAATTTAGCTGACTGTTAGGGAGGGAAATAGGTTAAGAGAAGAAGGGCAGGGGCCTGGGGTGAATAAGATACACAAAGTAGCCTGTGTCATACTGCTAAAGAGAGAAGCTGCTACTGTGGTCTTTGTGTGTCTACTACAAGTGTGTGTGGTGCCAAATGTATGCTGGTAAAGTGCCATCACTGATACATCTTGTTGCATCTGCATTAATGTCTCAGGCCAAGTGGAAAGATCAATACTGAAACTTAAGGAGAAGGCCACCTGACTTTCTAAAGTAGAGTCTAAGGACTTATGAGATTTATTCAGCTGAGTCTGAAACTCTGGGAGGGACGTTTGAGGTTAATACTGTAGATTGGCCTCATCCTGCTGCTTGGAGTCCTACTGATAGCTTAATTAAATACTGTATGAGACAAATTGAACAGATGTGGGGTCAGCCTCTGTTAGATTAATCAGTGGCCAATGGAGTTGCATACTCTTGGGTAAATTTGCCAGAATCCAAGACAGTGTAGACAGACATGCTTATTGCCTAGTATAATAAATATGATTTTCTCTGGAGCAAACAAGCAGGCATGCTGCCTGTTATAAAATATTTGGGTTCTCTAACCTCAAGTTTCCTCTCCTGTGATGGAACCCATTCATTTTATGTGCAGGTATCACCTGGTTCTTTTGGCATCACATTGTGAAAATTGAAGCTTGGAGAACCAGCACAAATGCTCATACTCTGGCTGCTGCTACTGCTACGAGTAATAAAGCCCATTGCCTCTGATCCAGGGGTCTCATGTCTCCTGCAAGCATCCTTGAAACTGTGGCAGGCTAACTTGTTAGCTTATTGAGTAGGGTAAAACCTCAGATTCTTCACAGTTCCT
Source organism: Dasypus novemcinctus (assembly GCF_030445035.2). Taxonomy (NCBI): domain Eukaryota; kingdom Metazoa; phylum Chordata; class Mammalia; order Cingulata; family Dasypodidae; genus Dasypus; species Dasypus novemcinctus. Next base: position 31,529,049 of record NC_080681.1, on the reverse strand, counting down.
GGCATCAATCCATTTTATTCATAATGCCCCTAAGGGGTTAAATCTTTTCACCAAGTGAACCTAGGATAATTCTATGTCCCTCTACTCATGAAAGAAGAACTGATGAAGGAATAGTGCACAATTTGGTGCCCTTCATAGCTCACTCCACATCTTTAGGCTTGACCTGGTACTTCAAAAAGCCATCTCCCAGAAAGGAAAGTTACCTCAGTGTGTGTCTCTAGGCCCTACCTTTTGCACTCTTTTGTGCCATCATGTCTTACCCTTGAAGCCTGTTCTTGTTCTTGGCTTGCTGAATGTAACAGGCACTCTTGGTTATCTATTCAGCATCTATACCTCACCACCACCACCACTACCACCACCGCTCCCTTCAGGGTGAGCTCCTGATGGAACCCAAACACTATTCAGACATTCACCTATTCTCAAGCAGCCAGGGAAGTTAGCCCCACCCCCAGCTTCAGAGGTGTAATTGATCTAAGAGGAACACATTCACTCCCTTTGCCAATAGATCAATTCCAGCCAATGGGGTGTGTGAAGAAGTGTGTGGAGGAACTTCTCTGAAATGCTACCTTTCTCTCTAAAAGAATGCTACAGAAAGAAACACATCCTATGTCCAGATGTAATGTTCAGAGCTCCTGTAGCCGTCTTCCTATCAAGCAGAAAATGAAGCTACCATCCAGATAGCAGTACAGAGAGATAATGACAATGTTTAGTCAGTTAATTCTGAAACTCATCCTACCTCTGGGTTTTCTGTCCAAGAAGGATAATAAAGTTTCTAAATGTTTGTCAGTTTGAATTGGGGGTTTTATTACTTAATATTTATTGAGGTATGTTGCAGGCACTCTTCTGAGCAATTTAAAGGAGTTGATATATTTAAGACTATTATTTTCCTCCTTTTGCAGATAAGGAAGTTAAGATTTAGAGATCTTAAATTTTTCCCAGGTCATACAGCTAGTTAAGTGGGAAGACTAGGATTTGAACTCAGATCTGGTTTAGAATCCAAAGACTTAACCATTACTGGATCACTTCTCACTATGCTATTACTTGCAGCCTAAAGCATCCTAACTGATACTAACTACACTTTGTGTCTCACCTGAGACTTAGGCTTTGGACCACCCCTCCCCTGGTCCCCAAGAGTACATCTGAAGGCCAGATTCACTCTTTCCCCTGCCCAATTGCAGGGTCCACTGTTTGCCCAGGAAAGGAGGCCAGACATTAATATCTAATTCTATTTCTTCTTTGAACATCTAGGAAGACAGCCAAAAGTCAACACTGGAGTTCTTATTTTATATTCTGTGCATTTTAAGCACCATGGCATGATCAATCTGCTCAAAGGGCAACTGTTGTGTCGACTGTGCCCCACCTTTCACTAGAGAATTGCTAGTTCTCTAGTGCTACCAGCTGGTAGCAACTGGAAGCTTATATGTTTCTCCTGTTGCCACTTGGGAAATAGAAAAGCAGCTCTTCAAACCTAGTTCAGGAGTGTTTATTTATTTACTTTTTACTAAAGCTTATATGGTTGCAAGAAACCCCTGCCCCAGCCCAGCATCATACATTCTTTTTCCAGTTTCAATCTCCTGACAGCCAGCACAATTACCCCCATATACATGACATGGGTGTGGGAAGGGGCATAATTAGCAGACAGGCTCAATCTGTTTACCCCTGCTTCTCCTGTCTTTTGTTCAGAGAAGTCCCTTTTCTTCTCTTCATTAAGAGTTCTCAGCTGCTGATCACATGCTGCGCAGGTTGTAATTAGAGGGAGAATCTGGACTTTACTAGACATCAGGACACTTAGGCAGCTCTCCTTTTCTGCCAACCCCATCCCCATACCCCCACTCCCACTATTAATATCAATAAACCATCAGACCAATTTCCAGCATTACCAAAAAAAAAAAAAAATCAGCAAAGAAACTAGGGGAAAGGTGAAAAGCATTCTAAATTGGGGGGCAGAGGTTATCAGCGGGTGGTACTGTTTGATTAAGCCAGGAATGTACTATTTCTTAATCCTGAGCTACCCTCCTCCAATGCTGATGTGATTGAAGTCCCTTTATAAGAGTTAAGAATAGAAATAATGTTGAGCAACTCATTTCCAAATTTTTCTGAACCAGAAGTTGTGTTGCCTTTAATGAAATGGATACAAGAAGATATTCGATAAATTCTAAAGTGTTATAGGATCTATTTAGATCTAAACATGGAGAACATGGCTTCCCCTCCCCCTTAAGTTTTTTTGTATTATAAATATCTGAAGCTTTTTTAAAAACAGAACTGAATATAAATTCAAATTGATCTGAATTTGGAACTCAAAAATTATAAAGTCCCTTTTCTAACTCACACTGGGCTTTGAAGATAAAGGTCAGAGCTTTGGGTGGTCTCATTTTTACATAGATAGCTAAAGAAAAAGATCATCAAAGAGAATTAGAATTTTTTCTTTCTGTGCTCTCTTGAAGAAATTATCCATTTATTCTATATTTTTTTTAAAAATCCAAGTGTTCTTTAGACAAAAATACTTAGAGAAAGTGATAATAGAGATAGGAAGAAAATTGGAGGAACTACAGTATGAATGGCCTTAAGTGTTGTATTAGAATTCTTTGCTCTATGAGAGTGCTCCTACATTTCTTTTCTTTCTCTTTTTCTTTTTTATTTAGGAAGTATTGGGGTATGAACCAAGGATCTCATACATGGAAAGCAGGTGCTCAACTACTTGAGCTACATCTGCTCCTGCTCCTACTTTTCTTGATAGGCTAGTTTAATATCAAAGAAATGTCAGGGTGTATTAGTCTGCCAAGAGGGGTGCTGATGCAAAGTATCAGAAATCTGTTGGCTTTTATAAAGGCTATTTATTTGGGGTGGAAGTGTACAGTTAGAAGGCCCTAAAGAGTCCAGTTCAAATTTACTTCCTCACCAGACTCTACTGCCATGTGTTGAAGCAAGATGTCTGCAAGGGTTTAGCCTTCCTCTTCCTCTTAAGGCTCTGTGGTCCATGTTCTTCTGATCTCAGCTGTAGGCTGATGGGCTCGTTTCTTTCTGGGCTCCGCTGCTCTGTTCTCTTTACAACGTCAGCTATAGACTATCAGGTTCATCTCTCTTCCTGGGGCCTCTGCCATGTCTATGGAGCTCTCTTCCTCCGTATTCTTCTCCATGTATCTACTTCCATGTTCTTTACTGAGCATTCATTTATAAAGCCCACCAAAGGGGTAGGGACTCAACTCTGCACACCCCAGTGACATGGTCAAATCAAAGCTCTGATCTTGATTTAATAAAGTAAAAGTGAAACCTCCGAATTTAATACAATCAAAGGGTTATCACACTCAGAGGAACAGACCAGTTTACAAACTAATCAGTATCATTTTTGGAATTCATAAATAATATCAAACTGCCACACTAGGTAATATGTTTATCATTTGGAAATAAAAATTCTAATCCTCATTTTATAGATTATGTATTAGTTTCTCAACTACTAAAATAAATATCATAAAATAAGTTTGGCTTAACAACAAGAATTTATGGGCTCATGGCTTTAGAGACTAGAAGACTTGCTTTCTCCTGATGTCAGTATCTTCTGGCCAGTCAGCAATCTTGGGGTTCCATCATTTTTCTGTCACATAGCACTGTACATGGTGTGGTTTCCTCCTTTCTCTTCTGGATTTCCTATTTTCTGTCTAATGCTTTCAAGGTGCTAATACCTACTTTTCCAGATGGTGAGAGTTTACTTCTCTTGACTACAAAAGATTTCTGGCCCAACGCTTGCTGGAGATGAGAAAAGATAACTTCAGATTCTTTTTTCATCTCAACAACAATAGTAACTAATAGTTCCTGCTTCAAAATATAATATAATATTCAAAATAAAATAGCAGCTATTCTTGGGTCATAGTGACTAGAAGAGAACACAAGGAAGGCTTCTTCTTCTTGACCTATTTATGTGGACCTGTTCAGTTTGTGTATGTTCAGTATATAATACTCAACGCTTAAAACAGCTCTATGAACCTAAACATCCATCATGAATTGAATGGGTAAATACATTCAGGGATATTCATGCAGTGGAATACTATGTGATAATGTGAGTGAACAATTTACAATTACATAGAATGAATGAATTTCAGAACACAATGTTAAGAAAAGGAGCCAGATACAAAATAGTGCATCTGCATGAATCCAATGACGTGAGGTATAAAGTAGAAAAAGCTATTCTATGCTATTAGACATCAAATGGTGGTTACTTGGGGATGTAGGGGCAAGAAGATAGCACAAGAAGGATGTCTGGACTTAGGGAAATGTTCTATTTATTGATCAATGTGCTGGTTACATGAGTGTGTTCAGTTTGTGAAAATTCAGTGTAGCTTAAAACTATAATAATTCCATGAGAAGAGTATAATTACTATTTCCATTTCACAGATGGATAATCTGAAACTTAGGAGACTAAAGAGTTGGTCAAAGTGAAAGTGGCAGAGCCAGGATGGATCCAACCTGTCTGCTTTGGGGGACCTGGCACATAAACATTCTAAGAAGTGCTATTTGTCTTGAAATATGGACTCTTGCAGGACTCTTAATCCTAAGAACAGCTAAAGTTTGAAACTGTCCAAGTCAGAAAGAGGCTAGTGGCCACCATCTTAACTCCATGCCTGGCACAAGGGGCAGTGGGAAGGACTGAAAATCATCATGCTGGTAGTAGAGACCAGCATCTTTCCATCCAGGTGAGATGGCAGCTCTGGCATAAATCCAGCCCTACCTCCAGCAGGAAGGAAGCTGGGGGATCTGTGCCAGCCTCTCTGGGAAATTACAGACCATGTCATGGAGGCCAGTGATTATCCTACTTCAGCAGTGCGAGCCGCCCCAGGAGCTATTCTGTGGCTGGAATTTGAAGCTGGAATTTTCCAAAAACAGGGGAAGAGGAGATGGTTGGCCACTGATTTCAGATACTGATTGGTGGATTCGGCTAGCTAGAGTATAACCCTAAGAACAGCTAAAGTTTGAACCTGTCCAGGTCAAAAAGAGGCTGGTTGCTGCCATTTTGACTCTGCCTACAACCTGAGGGGAAGCTAGGACCAAAAATCACAGTGATGGTAGGAACTGTTTTTTTTCCACCCAGATCAGCCTGCAGCCCTAGTCTAGCCTTCAGCCCCACCTCTGGCAGGGAGGAGGTTGGCAGTCCAGCTCCAGCCTATCCGGGTAACTGCAGGCACATTTGGCTGGCACAGACTGAATAATCAGAAGTCTACTGGGGCAACTGTGGTTATCTTGCACCCACACTGCATAGATTGTTGCCCACACCTGCAGCCCCATCCCCACCCCAGGCAGGGGAGACAATATTCTTTCATAATTTGTAACAAATGTCTCATGACAATGCATGGTGATGGTGGAGGGTTGATATATGTGACCCCTGTATGATGTCATGCATGTTTGCTTTGTAAGTTCTCAACTTTTACTATACACTTATTATTTATATGTATTCATATATATATATTATATATATAAATGATGTAAAAATAATAATAATAATAATAGAATGGGTTGGGGAAAAATACTTTGGTTAGTAGAAATATTTTGACAATGCTCTTTAATCATTAGTTAAAAACGTTTAACAACAATGCAAGGTGTTGGTGGTAGGGTGAGGTATGAGAGTCCTATAGGATGTTATATATGTGTTTGTTTTCTAAGTTCACAACTACTATTATACACTTACCGTTTATGTATGTTTATCTATGAGTGATGTACTTCAATAATTTTTAAAAATGGAAAAAAAATAACATCTTCATAAAACCCTATTTACAATGGGTTCACAACTGCAGGAATGTGGATTGAGATTAAAAACATGCTTTTTTCTGGGGTACATAACTCAGTCTACCACAGTAGCTTTTTCAAATAACCTATGAGATTGTACAGCAGGTATCCTCATCTCTTTTAAACTCAGCCTTTAATGGACTTTAATGAATTTTAAGTTTGGAGTTTAGCATGCAAAAGTGAGAAAGCAACCACACAGAAAGACTGAACAGCCAGTGTTTCATACAACACACAAAATAATTTACATACATAAACCAGGATAATAAGACATTAATTTTAAATAGATAAAAATGTAATGTGGAGCCCAAACTATTAGTTTTTTTTTCTATCTCCAATTTTTTTGTCAAGTGAAAATAGTAGAACCCCCTACTGAACTGCCACCTACACCTATTCTGACCATTTCACTTTTCAAAGTGATTTAATTGATTCCAAATATAGGAAAGACATATTTTCAGGGGAAAAAAAGACAGATCTTTAACTTAGATGCATTTTATTTTATTTTTAAACAATAAAAACCTTAAAAATTTCTATTAAATTGGGAAAAGAAATAAATAATCCTAGTGTACATAAATTCTTTTGCTTCCTAGAAAGAAATCTTTTAATAAAATCTTTTAGATTATTGTAGATGCATATGCAGTTAAAAATTGATTACATCAAAACATTTTTGTTGAGTGCATGAATACATTAGTTGATAATACAGAGAAGAATTTGCTTGAAATTCCCCTCAGTAACTGGCTATAATTGTGTAATCATCCTTTCATCATTCTTCTGATGTGTGTTCCACATTTGTCTTTTTCTATTTATTCTTACCTCACTTTTAAAATATGATTTTTGTGTATGTCCAATGATGCTTTCTTTGTGCTTATTTCATATCTTCAAATGGAGAAAGTTCCATTTTGGTTATCTAAAGAGTCAAGAACTGAGTGTAGGGTTGATGGAGGAAGTGAGCAGAGGAAATCAGCAGCTTCACTTCCCGTATGCGTGAGACAGACTAGTAAAAAGGGAATCAAGAGATGGGTCTGGAACCTGGCAAGAAGCCCATGTGGACATTGGTACACCCAAGATGGCTGCTGGAAGACCCTTGAGAGAAATCCCATATGGAATGAGATTTCTTCCAGAAGCCAGGAGAAGCCCCAGATATTCTCCAGGGGCCTTATCATTGGGCAGTCCTGGGGGCATTGATGGGTGGGGTAATGAATCAAAACAGTAAACAGTTGGGACTCCTCCTGTCATTAACAATGGAACAGAATAATTAATGGGTTAAAAGGGAAGCGTCAAAACAAACCCCACCCTGGTCTTGCCTTCTTCCCTGCCCCAGCCTAGAACAACACTCAAGTAAAACCTGGGCATTTGTAATCTGTATTGGGGAATTGTAGTCTGTAAATCAGCCCTCTTTATCACTTTTCAGCCCCTTTCCTCTCCACCAGGGACCCACGATCTGTTATTTTCTTCCATGTCTCTTCTTTCCCTTCTTTAATAAATTCCTGGCCTAACTAACCTGGATTGCTCTGGAAATTCATTTCTTGTAGCTTAGAAAAAATCCAGCAACATAAATCCTCAATATCCTTTGTTGTCCCCTTCTTATGTTTCATTACTTGGTGACTCATCTTTGCATCATCTTCTCAATCTATTTCAGTATGAGCAGGAAGTTTGAGGACTCAATGTATGTATGAGGTTTTAGTCCAGCTGCCTTTGATTCTCAGGTACAGGGCTGTAGCTAGTCTAGGCAGCATCTTTGTACGAATTAGGAAAATGTATCTCCTCCAGGTGGTCCCAGCCTTGGGCATGTGCTTTGGCCAGCAGAGTACAGATGGACCTTCTGTCCCCATTTCTCCCTTGGCTATTTGTTTTTGTACCCTATGCAAAGTATGCAAGAGTGTGTGTAGGCCTTGATGACTGGAATGCTGACTGCTGCTCTTTTCTCATCCCCTTATCTCATCTCCAGGAAGATTTTATATGTTAGGGACTTGCGTACAGCATGCCAACGTCGTCTTCCCTATCCCTCAATCAATAAGCACACAGTATTGTACTTAGACATTATTATCACAGTTTATTTACTTTTGTTTTTTAATTAAACTTTTTATTTTGTGATAATTTTAGGTTCAGCTGCAGTTGTAAGCAATAAAACAGAAAGAGTTTGCCTACCCCTTACCTAATTTCCCCAGTGGCAACATCTTGTAAAATTATAGTGCAATATCAGCCTGGATATTGATACTGATGCGATGTACTAACGCTATTCAGATTTCCCCAGTTTGCTTATACTCATTTGTGTGTGGGCATATTTGTTCTAGTATATTACATGTATGTATATTCATTACCAGGGTAAATATATAGAACAGTTCAATCATCACAAGTAACCCTCATGTTGTCTTTTATACCCATACCCACTTCTCTCCAATTCCTGGCAAACACTAATCTGTTCTGTTTCTATAATTTTGAAATTTCAAGAATTTATACAAATGGAATCATATAGAATGTAATATTTGGGGATTAGCTTTTTTAATTCAGCATAGTTATCTGGAGATTTAACCAGAGATTGTGCATGTATTAACCATTCATTCCTGTTTATTGCAAAGTAGTATTTCATGATATGGCTATACCACAATTTGTTTAACCATTCACTCTTTGAAGGATATCTGGTTCTTTCCAGTTTTAGGCTATTACAAATAAAGCCCTTTTTATAAAGATACAGGTATATGTTTTTATGTGAACATAGTCTTCATTTCTCTGGTATAAATGCCTGGGCGTGCAATTACTAAGTCATATAATAATTGCATGCTAAGTTTTTAAGAAACCACCAAACCATTTTTCAGAGCTAACTGCACCATTTTACATCTCTACCAGCAATATATGAGTGATTCGGTTTCTTCACATTCTCACCAGCTTTGAAGTTGCCATTATTTTTTTTATTTTAGCCATTCCAGTAGAAGTGAAGTGATATCTCATTGTGGTTTTTATTTGCATTCCCCTAATGACTACAGATGTTGGACATCTTTTCATATGCTTATTTGCCATCTGTATATCTTCTTCAGTAAATTGTCTCTTCCTGTCTTTTGCTTATGTTCTGTTTGGACTTTTTTTTTTCAAGATTTATTTATTTATTTATTTATTTTTGTTTATATGCTCTTCCCCCAGATGGTTCTCTCATCTGTCTGCTCATTGTTTGTTTGCCTTCTCCAGGAGGCACTGGGAGCTGAACCTGGGACCTCCCACATGGGAGGCGAGTGCCCAACTGCCTGAGCCACATCCGCTCCCTGTGAGCTGCAGCATCTGCTGACTTGTGGTGTCTGCTTATTGCAGCAAGTATGGTGTCTACCTTGTGTGGCAGACGCGGTGTCTAGTTCATCTTCTTTAGGAGGCACTGGGACATGAACCTCGGATCTCTCATGTGGTAGGTGGGCACCCAACTGGTTGAGCCACATTACTTCCTTACTGTTGGGTTTTTAAGAGTTCTTTATATATTCTAGCTACCAGAAAATGGTTTGCATGTATTTTCTTCCAGTCTGTAGCTTGTCTTTTCATCCACTTAATAGGATCTTTCATAGAGCAAAAGTTATTAATTTTGATGAAGTCCAATTTATCAATTTTTCATTTTATTGATTGTGATGTTGGTGTCAAGCCTCAGAACTTTTTTCTAAGCCCTGGATTCCAAAGATTTTCTCTTATTTTTTTCCGCAAAGTTACATCATTTTACATTTTGCGTTTAAAATTAATTCTACGACTCATTTTGAGAAAATTTTTGTATAAGATATGAGACATAGAATGAGGTTCAATCTTTTTTTTTTTTGTCTACAGATATTCCAATTTTTCTAGTACCATTTGTTGAAAAGGCCATCTTTGCTCCATTTAATTGCTTTTTTACATGTGTTAAAAATTAGTTGGGCACATTCGTGAGGGTCTCTTTTATGAGTTCTCTATTATGTTCACATGATTTACATTTCTATCCCTCTACCAATACCACACAATCTTGATTACTGTAATTACATAATAAGTCTTAAAATCATTTAGACTAAATACTCTAATTTTAGTCATCTTTTTCAAAATTGTTTTAAATATTCTGGTTCCTTTGCCCTTTTATATAAAGTTTAGAACAATCTTATCTATGTCTAAAATAATCTTTCTGGAATTTTGATAGGACTTGTGATAAATTTACATATCAATTTGGGAAAAATTGACATAATTACTATTTTGAATCTTCCTTTTCATGAATACATTGAGTCCTTCCATTTATTTAGATCTTCTTTCATCAGTATTGGGTAGTTTTGAGCATAGAAATCCTGTACATGTTTTGTTAGATTTGATACGTAAGCATTTCATTTTTTTGAGTGATTATGAATGGCATTGTATTTTTAATTTCTATGTTCATTGCTAGTATATAAAATGTAATGATTTTTGTATATTTATCTTATATCCTGTGACTTTCATGAATTTACTTAATATTTCTAAGAATAATTTTGTAGATTGTTTGGTATTTTCTCTGTAGCTAATCATGCTATCTCCAAATAGAGAGAGTTTTATTTCTTCCTTTCTAATCTGAATGCCTTTTAATTTCCTTTTCTTGTCTTAGTACCCTGACTAAAATTCTGGCACTATGTTTAATTAGAGTTGTGAGAGTAGATATTCTTGCATTGTGCCCAATCTTAGGGGAAAAGTGTCCAGTCTTTCACCATTAGATGTAGGCTTTCGTGGATGGTCTTCTTTATCAACTTGCGAAGTTTCCCCTCTTTATATTTTTCTGAGAGTTTTCTTTTTTATCATAAATAGGCATTGAATTTCATCAAATTCTTTTTCTATGTCAATTTATATGATCATGTGATTTTTCTTCTTTAGCCTGCTAAAATGGTGAATTACATGGATGGATTTTCAAATATGAACCAGCTTTGCATCTTTAGAATAAACCCCACTTGGTCATGGTATATAATTCTTTGCTGAATTCTATTTGTTAATATTTTATTAGGATTTTTGAGTCTATATTCATGAGGGTGCTGTTCTGTAGTTTTCTCTTTTTAAACTTTCTTTCTCTGGTTTTGGTATTAGGGCAATATAACATCATAAAATGAATTGGGAAATGTTCCCTCCTCTTCTATTTCCTGGAAGAGATTGTGTAGAAGCAGTGTTAAAACTTTGGTTTAAACATTTGACAGAATTCTCCAGTGAAGACACCTGGACCTGGAAATTTATTTTTTGGGAGTTTTAAAATCACAAATTCAATTTACATTATAGACATAGGCTTACTAATATTATTTATTACATATTGGGGAAATTTTGGTAGTTTGTATTTTTAGATTAATTGATCCATTACATCTAGGTTATCAAGTTTATGTGAGTAGACTTATTCATAATATTCTCTTATTATCATTTGGATGTCTGTAGGATCTGTGGTGATATCTTGTGTTTCATTCTTGATATTTGTAATTGTGTCTTTTTTCTTTTCTCCTTTTCAGAGTTGCTAGCAGTTTGTTACTTTTATTGATCTTTTCAAAGAAAAGGATAAATCTTTGTTTCATTGATTTTCTTTATTGTTTTCTGTTTTCAATTTCATTGATTTCTGCCTTTACAATTATTATTTCTTTTCTTCTGCTTGATTTGGGTTTATTTTGCTCTTCTTTTCTCAATTCTTTAGGTGGGAACTTAGATTATGAATTTGAGACTTTTCTTCTTTTCTAATGTGTGCGCTTAGTGCTATAAATTTCCCTCTCAGTACTATTTAGTTATGTTCAATTTTCATTCAATTCAATTTATTTTTTCCCTTGGAAACTTCCTCTGTGACCTATGAATTATATAAAAGTGTGCTGTTTAGTTTCCAAGTGTTTGGAGATTTTCCTGTTATCTCTGTGTTATTGACCTACAGTTTCATTCCAATTTGGGCAGAGAGCACACTTGGTATCATTTCATACCTTTTAAGTGTTTTGAGTTTGCTTCATGGTCCAGGATATGGTCTATCTTGGTGTAATCCATGGGGCACTTGAAAAGCCTAAGTATTTTGCTATTGTTGAGTGGAATATTATAAAAACATTGATTAGATCCAGTTGTTTGATGATGTTATTCAGCTGTTCTTTCTCCTTACTGATTTTCTGTGTAGTTGTTCTATCAATTCTTGAGAGAGTTTGGAACAAAGGGAGAACCAAGGCAGTATCCTGGGACAAAGATGGGAGTAGGAACCAAAAAGAAGACATATATGTCAGCAACAACCTTGTCCACTGGAAAGGAAGGGAGGGAGCTGCTAAGGGAAGCAAGCTAATTGGAACAGAAATATCAGAAATACTTAATGAAGTTCTTCACACAAAGTCAGTATTGTCTTTTCTTTTAGTTAAACAGTTTAATAGGCTTCTAATCACTGACATCTGCAAAGAGTGTAGAGTTCAGGGATAACAATCAATATTTACCTTGTAAGCATGTGTGTTTTTGTATTATGTTTTATATGCTTCTCTCATTGGTCATATATGTTTGCTTGTTTCTCAATCTACACATTTCAAAGGGAAGGTATAGTCAGTTAATTTTCAGTAAACAACACATTGCCTATCACTGTGTTATCTTCTTATGAAACAGTCTTTTGACTGTTTATAATACAGAATTCTGTAAGCATGTTCCAGTTTTGATTTTAGATTAAAGTTAATCCTGTTTCTAAGAATTTTTAAATAAGTATTCTGCATTGAAATTAATTTGCTTATGTAGTGGAAAGTATTCCTTGACTTTGGAGAAGGTAGACCTCAATATTTCTTTACTAATTAGGCATGCAAACTCAACCTCTATTAAATGAACATCTTGACTATTGCTATTTATCCAGGAGGATTATTATGACTATTGAATGAAGTGAATTCAGATTAACAAATATTTATTAAATACCTATTATGGGGAGCCAATGTGGATCAAGCTGTTATGTGCCCACCTCCCACATGGGAGGTCCCGGGTTCACTTCCCAGTGCCTCCTGAGAAAACAAAAACAAAAAAAAAGAACAACTCAGAGAAGTCAATGGTGCTCAGTCACTGAGCACCAGCTTTCCACATACAAGGTCCTGGCTTCAATCCAAGGCCCAAGATTCAATCCCTGGACCCAGGTTCCTAAAAAAAAAATCTACTATATGCTAGGATATTATGTGCTAGGATAGTCTGGACCCTCCAGGTAGAATAAAGAAACATTTTGTAAGGTATTTCACATTCCATAGCACAGAGAATTAGGATCCTGCTATCTCACATGACCTAAAGAATTTTGGAGCTCAGAGGGAATGAAGAGATCATCTTACCCAACATCTTACCCAACTCATCACAGATGAGTACAAAAGGCCAAGGGAGTTTCAGTGAAATGCATAAAATCATGTAGTAGATTAGTTTTAGAGTCAGAATTGAAGCCTAGGTCTCCTCGTTTTTGGTTCTTTGTTCTTTCCACTTTTCCCTGGCACAGTGTGTCTTCTCCTCAGTGGTAGTACTTAGATATATTGCTGGAAATACAGACAGAACTTGAAAACAGCTGTTATACCACACTTCCTGCCCTGTTCTCTACTAGAATAGAGAATAGAGAATTTTTCACAGCCCGCAAATTATTTACTTTAAATTTAAAAATAAAATTTTAGGGAGTTTTAAATTCCATTAACATGCTACCTTGATCATAGATGCATATATCAACATAGATGCAATTTTACACACTTATCTTTTCAGTTACTATACCATAAACATTTTCTCTATTTTACTACTGTGCTCACACATCTATATTAGGCAAGTAAGTTTATTGCTTTTTCCACACTAAAAAAAGTACTACATGGTCATTCTATAAAATGTATAATTCAGAAAAGCCAACAACTAGAAGGAAATAAAGCACCTATAACTTCACCACTTAACTACAATCACCATCTGTATTTTGGAATTATTATAAAAGTGATTTGGTAATTTTGTTGCTTAACAGAATTATATTTCTCCATTATAATATATTTAAATAATTGTGTAGGGTTTTCTAGAGGGAAATAAGGGTTGAGTGAGTTGGTGGAATTAGTCTGTGGTGGTGATTTGTACCATTCACCAATATTTTCATCTCTCCTTTGAAGCACATGATAAACTTGTACTTTCCCACCACCTTGAAGTCAGCCATAGCTTTAACCAAAGTGATGCCAGTGGAAATGGCACATTAGTTCTAGGGAAAATTTTAAGAGCCACTGCATGATTTGTCATGTTTTCATTCTTCTGACATGGTATTTATTTTCCTTGCTGCTAAAACAAATACCATATAATGGGGTTGGCTTAAGCAATAGGAATTTACTGGTTCGGGATTTTGAGGCTAGGAGAAGTCCAAAACAGGCATCAGTAAGGCGATGCTTTCCTCCCAGGAATCCAAAATTGAAGTGTGAGCAAGGCATTCTGGGGTTAGCTGCTGGTGATCCTTGGTCCTTGGCTTTTCTGTCACGAGGCAACACACATGGCTGTGTCTTCTCCTTTCTCTTAAGGGTTCCTTTGGCTTCCAGCTTCTGGCTGCCCTCCTAGCGTCTCTCTGTTTGACTTTCTTTCTGCTTATAAGGGACTCTAGTAATCCAAATTAAAGCCTCATCTGATTTAGCTGGGCCATGTATCAAGTGAAGCAGCAACTTGAAGGAATCTTCTTTACAATGAGTCCCCACCCACCAGAATGCAGACTACAACCAAAAACATGTCCAAATGAGGGTACACAATTCAATCCACCAGACATGGGTACCTGCAAAATCCCAAATGGTGGAATTTCCATTAGTCTGATTCCCTGAGTTAGAATGATGTAGAACACTACCCACAGCAGACCAACAAAAGATCTATGACATGGGCAAGAACTTATATTTGTTATTTTAGGCCCTGAGATTTTGGAGTTGTTTATTACTGCAACATAACCTTTTTCTATCTTGTCTGACACTTCACTTTAATTTTTGAACTGTTCTGTCCATCTCACATGGAAATGCCTGGTGGCATGAGGATGATTGGACTTTGAAATCTACCATCCCATTGATCCCAGAGGTCATGTTGATTGTACCTTCCCTTTGTCACCATTCTCTCTCTCTCTATCCTTCCCAAAGATGAGAGTTCAGTGGAAGAAGTCCATTTTTAAATCAAAGTGATACGAATAACTATACTCTCCTAAAATCTGCAAACACAGCAAATTTGGGTCTTGAAAAAGAGATTCGTGATCCTTTTTGGGAAGAGTCTAGAAAAGTCTTACTGTAGCGAGTTATAATAATTCCTTTATTAAAAGCTCAAGTAGGGAAGCAGATTTTGGCTCAACTGATAGAGCATCTGCCTACCATATGGGAGGTCCAGGGTTCAAACCCAGGGTCGCCTTACCTGTGGAGTGAGCTGGCCCATGTGTAGTGCTAATGTGCACAAGGAGTGCCATGCCACACAGGGGTGTCCCCTGCCTAGGGGAGCCCCATACACAAGGAGTGCGCCCAGGATGGAGAGCCGCTCCACATGAAAAAAGTGCAGACTGCCCAGGAGTGGAGCAGCACACGCGGAGAGCTGACACAGCAAGATGACACAACAAAGAGAGACAGATTCCTGGTGCTGCTGACAAGAATACAAGTGGACACAGAAGATCACACAGTGAATGGACACAGAGAGCAGACAACGGGGGTGGGGGGGGGAGAGAAATAAATAAAAAATAAATCTTAAAAGAAAAAAGCTCAAGTAATAGAATGCTTAGTGAAATCCCTGGCACATAATGGATGTTCAATATGCATTTGTTTAGAAAGTTGAAGAGTAAAGAAGAGGAGAAATAGGAGGAGGACAAGAGGACTGAGAAGAAGGAGGATAATTAGAAAGTATTTGAAGACTGATATAAATATTCAATTAGGATTGTTTAAGTTGCAGAAGGAAGGGTGTGGGAAACAAAGGCATGTTGTTTTCATGGAAGCAAGTTACTTCCTTGACCACTGAGTCAAACTGTCCCCTGTGATTATCGGTGTGGATCACAATCTTGGCAGGGAAAACACACCTGCAGGCAGAATAATAACATATAGAACAGAACGACCTGAGTAACAAGATTTGTGATTATAGTTACTGATTTTTATAATAATAGTCCCAGTAAAGTTTGTTGGTGTTCATCAATCACTGGTTAATATAAAATGAGGTAAGGGTAATAGGTAACTTGATTTTGTGCTGAATGTCACGTATGTTAGGGGTATATATACTAGCCCCTCAACTCAATAAAGTTGTCTGATGAGCTTGAGAAATCAATGCTCTCAGATCCCCTGAACCCAATCTTTCATTGTCTTTCATTCCCGATACCTCGGGTCACCGACCAAGACTCAGACAGGTGGCACCCAAATGTGGGGCCCGAGGCAGAGGATTCATCAAGACACGGCAGCATAGAATCTTCCACCTCTGGATTGGGAATGCAGAAAGCTGAAAAGCCTTTTTTAAGGTAAGGAGCATCGAAATTAATTAACCCGGGTAGATTGCTGCTTCATATTATTAAGTTTTGCTTTCCGCTAGCATCAGGGTATGGGTAATCAACCAGGACGCTTGGAAGAATATTCACAGGTTTTGAAAACACTGTTGCACAGTGTAGGCGTCACAGTTAAGACTGCAGATTTGTTAGAATTGTTTGCTTTGGTTCAAAAGCATTGTTATTGGTTTCAACCACAAGGAAAGAATTTGATGAATGTTAAGCAGTGGAGGCAAGTAATGAAAGCATTGCAGAGAGCATATCAGAAAGGAGAGAATATACCTGTATCAGTTTGAGCCTTAGGACAGCATATTGCTGCTGCATTAGATCCTTTGCAGTCTGATGAAGAAGAAGAGATTGTTCTTTTCTCAAGGGAGGAAACGGCTATGAATGATATAGGTAAAGACAGGAACTTGGAGGAGGATCAGGAAGAAGAAGAGTTATTTGAAGTTAAAGACACAAATCCGTTCTTAACTAAATCCATGTCGGAACTAAATATTTCTAAGGCAAACACACATCCTAATTTGACTCATGAGGTTCCTTCTGCACCTCCAGAACCTGGAAAAGTACCTAGTGGACTTTTCTCTACAGACCTGCCTTATGTTCGTAGCAGCTTTAAGCCAAATCCTGTGCCTGTTACTCCATTAATGAGATGTCTTTTACTGGGGTCTAGTCAAGGTGAGCCTCTGGCTATGCAAGCTGTAGCAGCTTTTCCTGTAACTATTCAACAAATTCCTCCTGATGCTGGACACCCACAAGGGGGTGTCAAGTTTCATCCTGAGCCAAAAACTTTTAAACTATTGAAAGATTTAAAACGGGCAAAGATACTAAATAATGTCCTTGTTAGTGAAATCAGGCTTGTAAGAAAACTCTCTGTTAAAGTGTTAATTAAGATAAGGAAACTATTCTGGCAGCAGCTCTGCAACCCCCCTGCTGTCTACATGACAATGTAGCTGTGGGCTAGTGGGGGTTAATAGAGTTAAGCCACTGAAAAAAGAGAAAAACATGGCAACATTGGTGTTCTGTTTTATTTCCATGCTAATTCTAATTGGGCTTATTTAACCAAGATAATAAAATTAGTACAAAATTTTTATCAAGGTTTAAAAAGGAATTTTCAGTTTTAAATCAATAGTTTACTCCTGAACTTCAAGTCTCAGTATAGTCTTACAGAGTAATAATCCAAAAATGTGTGTTAACGGTCTGTCTAAACTGCTAAATTAGAGTTTTAACTACATTTATGCTGCTCAAGTTATCTTAACTGATTGCTGATAACTAATAAAAATGTTTCCAAGCACAAGCTTGCATGTTACAGGCAACATGGATTCCAGAAGAAATCTTAAGCAGTGATATTTAAGATGTGATATAATGGAGAGCTTAAAAGCAGCTATACCAAGAAAGTAAGAATTATGAGTTAATTGTAAACTGTATGTTTCTGTTACTGTGTTGTGATTGTTCTGTGTGTGTTCATTCAATGTCAGTGTATATTTTGATACCTCCGGATGGTAATATAAATTAATAAAAATTTATAAAAGAGCTCTATTCAAATGGCCAAAAATTAAATAAGCACTTATATTAATACATAAGTTTAAATGTTAATAAGATCTCTACAATGATAAAAATTGTGAGTCTTGATTAATGAAATTACTATAAGTCTTTTTAAAAAATTGTTCTTGCCTAGATTGAAATGAATAGCTTATTTTTCTTCACAGGATAATATGAAGGATGTAAAACTTAAATGAATGTTAAAAAGGTTAAAAGTTTGTGAGAATGCTAATTGAAATTTAATAAGTTTTTGCAAAAAAGTGTGTTTTGCCCTAAAGTAGGATGGCTAATTTTCATAAACTCTTGGAACTTAAATCCATGTGGCAAGTTATAGAAAGTATTGTGGTAACTTTAAAAAAAAAAAAAATGTATTCTGTAAAAGTAAAATTTGTCTTAAAATAATATAATTATAGTCTATATGGTTATAAATAATTATAAAAAGTCTTATGAAGCATTGTTTAAAGTGTTTAAGTGGCTAATTGCAAAAGGTCATTATTAAACAAACCTAACTTAATAATAATAATAATAATAAAAGGTAATTTTATAACAGAAAAGCTTGGGTGCAGCCAGCCTCCTTTGACAACGTGCTTCTAGGAAACTGTTTCTGATATTGCATGCTACTAAGTATTTAAAGTAAAGAAAAGTTTATTATTTTAACAAGCTTGTTAAGTGTTGACGGTATTATGTTGTAAGAAGTTTGCTTGATAACTTCGTATATGGGCTATATGAAATGTGTTTTTATTATTAAGGAAACAAGAAATGATTTTGTCCTAAGATAAAATGGTTGGTTATTAAGAAAGAGTAAAATATGGAACAAAACCTGAGTGAGTACTAAAAGTGCAGAAGGTTCGTAGAAAAGAAATTTTTATAATTAAAGTTAAATAAAATTTGATGGGTCTATCTATAAAATTTTAAAAGCTTTAATATCAAGTAGTATACTAATGCAAAGTTAAAATTTTGTTCTTTCTCAAAGCCTCTCAAATCATTAATCTGTTTTGGTAAATGTTTTTATCCTCAATAATCAATATACAAAGAAAGTCTGTTTTATCAAAATAGCTTCTTGTGTTTTAACCTCATCATTTCCTTGGTGTTCCAAGAAGGAAAATTTTTTATCTCTTTTAAAGGAACATAATGTTCAAAACTGCTTTCTCAAAATCAAATCCTGAAAAGTAGCCTTTTATTCCAAACTAATTATAAAAGATATGTTCTTTTACCTTAAAAAAAAATTTATAAGTTGAATAAAAGGTGTTTTAAAGTGTTATAAAATTAGCAAGTTTTTTCTTTCCTTAATCCCTCTGTTAATTAAAGTTGTATGAGTAAAAGGTTTCTATAATGCTTAAAAGTGTATAAAGTTACCAATATTTCAGCATAATATTAAAAAGAAAAGTACAATGTGGTTAATTATGGTTTTAATTATTATAAAAGAGTGTGTGTCACAGAAACAACCTCTTATCATAGATTAAAGTAACAACACTGTAGTATGCAGCAATCCCAAACACTGCTAGTTTGTTGCAAAAAGTTAGTGTCCAGCTGTGTTGCTATCACTTTGTTTTAAAACTTGCTATGACTTTCTTTAGTGTCTTCTTAGACAAATCAAGCCAGCTACATTCCTCTATCTGTAAAAAACCCAACAATAAACTTTTGCAGTGCTTTTCAGGGCTATGTGCATAGCCCAACTATCTTGTACAGTATTTACTGATAGTAATAGTAATAAAAAAGCAGCAGACGTTACTTCTCGAAAAGAACAGGCTTGGCATACTCCATTCACATCTGCTCAGCGTACTGAACTTGCTGCCATCATTAAGGTGTTAACAATATTTAAGGAACCTTTGAATATTGTCTCTGATTCTGAATATGTATGCCTTACTGTTAAGCATATTGAAATGGCTCATATCTTTGTTACTGATGAATTATCTCAACTTTTTGCTGATTTGCAACATCTCATTAGATTAAGACAGCATCCTATTTACATTACACATATACGTTCTCATACCTCTTTGCCTGGTCCTATGATAGCAAGTAATGCTCGAGCTGATTTATTAGTGGGGTGTTTACAAAGTGCTCATGATTACCATGCTTTAACTCACATTAATGCTAAAGGCCTGCAAAATAAATATCAAAAGTTAACAAGACTACAAGCGCAGGAAATTATTCGCACTTGTCCTACCTGTGGACCACTAACCACAGTGCCTTTTCAGGCTGGAACTAATCCCAGAGGCCTGACTCCTAATCAATTATGGCAGATGGATGTTACTCACATTCCATCCTTTGGTAAACTACAATATGTTCATGTTTGTATTGACACTTATTCTCATTTCATGTGGGCTACTGCTCAAAGTGGGGAACGGATTCATCATGTTCGCTCACATCTCTGGGCTGCTTTTGCTGTGATGGGATGCCCTCTAAAAATTAAAACTGATAATGGACCCTCTTACATTAGTAAATCCTTTGCTTCCTTTTGCAGGAAATATGCTTTTGAACATGTTACTGGCATTCCCCATAATCCTACAGGTCAAGCTATTGTTGAAAGATGCCATCATACTCTCAAGACTATGCTTTTAAAGCAAAAAGGGGGAGATGATGGTATGATATCACCTAAAGATCAATTGGCTAAAGCTTTATTTACCTTAAATTTTCTTAATGTTTATGATTCTATGACACTGGCTGAATGTCATTTTGGACATTCTCAAACATCCACAGAAGTTGCAGAATCTGAGAATCAACCAGTATTTTGGAAAGATGTTTTAAGTAATGAATGGGAAAAAAAGGCAGGGTTAAAGTATGGGGGGGAGGTTATGCTCTTATCATTTCAGAAAATGGAGAAGAAATCTGGCTTCCAGCAAAAAAGATTAAACCTAGGACTGAAGAAGTGGAGTCTTCTACACATATGGATCCTACTGATAGTGAGTGAAACCGGCAATGGTAATTACACATATTGGGCTTATATCCCTAATCCCCCATTACTTCGAGTGTTAACCTGGAAAGATCCTTCTTTTCTTGTTTATTTGAATAAAGCTCATATATTTCCTGGACCCGTGGATGATAGACTACCACTTAAGCCATGAGAAGAAGGACAAAGGATTTATAATCTCCTTCTTCCATTTGATTTCCGACCTCTTTGCATTGGCAATCGCCCACCATGTATGGCTGTGAAAAATAGAACTATGATCAATTTTAGCCATAATAATCTTTGGCAACTTTATTCCCATCCTATCAATACCAAGAATATAAGTATCCAAGTTATAGTTGTCCTAAGAGGAATGCTGGTGATATGCAAAGATGGTATGAATGCCATATGGGAAGAGGATCTGTCATTTTTAATGATTCCTATGGAATAGTTTGGGAAAGTGCCCCTATGGGGAATCCCAACAAATATAAGGGCAGATTTATTTAGTATGGTTTAAATAGTAAAGGACAACAAGTTAGCAATGTACAATAACCTTTCCATGAATCTTTGTTTCTTGATGAAAAAATAATTTTTAATAAAAATAATAGATTGGAAAAATATAGGGAAATGGGTTCCTTTTCCATGGTGCAACAGCACTGGAGTCCATGATCAAAAACAAATATGGAAAGTCTTCTTAGGAGTGGCATCTACTTCTGAATGGAAAGGTAATAAAAGTATGGATGGACAATATTTACATTTGGATCAAATTCATCATTTTCAATCATGTGTCAGAGATCCATATGTGTTTGTGGTAGGGAAGGCTACCATAACTGAAAATGCTTTGTTCTATAAGGATGGTGCTTTGTATACTTGCTTGTCTGAGAATATTTTACAGAATGGAGATATTATCACCATGGCTCACCAAAGATGAGGAGTGTGGATCCCCGTGAAAATGAATCAGATGTGGCTGTCATCTCCTGAGAGTCATCTTCTTTTCCATCTGGCTCAAGGACTGTTGAAACGAGCTAAGAGATTTTTGGGACTTCTCATAGCTGGCATTCTTGGCCTCATTGGTGTCATCACTGCTGCTGCCACTGCTGCTGTTGCATTGCATGAGACGGTGCAAACACAGCAATACGTGCATGATTGGCACAAGAATACAAGTGACTTATGGCATAGTCAAGAGCATATTTATGAAGGACTTAATAACAGAGTTAGTGATTTGGAATCTGCTGTTTTATACTTAGGAGATCAAGTTTATAATTTGAATTTGTTAAGAGGATTGAAATGTGATTGGAATGAAAGTAATTTTTGTATTACTCCTTTGGATTATAATATTTCTATTTTTCAATGGAATAAGATCAGAAATCATTTGTTAGGACGCAAAGGAAATATGTCATTAGAAATTGAGGAATTGCAGAAAAAGATTTTAGAAATGTCTCAATCAGATATACGTAGATAATGATAAGACATCTTTAATAATTTGATTTCACATTTAAATAAGTTTAATCCTGTTGATTGGTGGAAGTCTCAGCATTTCTTATCTGCCTTAGGAATAGGGATATGTGTATTAATCCTGTTACTCATGGTTATCGCTTGCCTGGGTAAAGGTGTTTGCCAGAGATTGCACTGTGTGGACACAATGGGACAGGCTAATAACTTAGTACTTGCTAAAACACTACAATAGTACCCTGTAGTCAGTGAGCTTGGCTGGTAGTCAATGACGGGTAAGACCCCCTCGGGGGCAACCTAAGACAGGCACAGTCACCCTGACTAAAACAAAAAGGGGGAAATATGGGAAACAAAGGCATGTTGTTTCCATGGAAGCAAGTTACTTCCTTGACCACTGAGTCAAACTGACCCTTGTGATTATCGGTGTGGATCACAATCTTGGCAGGGAAAACACACCTGCAGGCAGAATAATAACATATAGAACAGAACGACCTGAGTAACAAGATTTATGATTATAGTTACTGATTTTTATAATAATAGTTCCAGTAAAGTTTGTTGGTGTTCATCAATCACTAGTTAATATAGAATGAGGTAAGGGTAATAGGTAACTTGATTTTATGCTGAATGTCATGTATGTTAGGGATATATATACTAGCCCCTCAACTCAATAAAGTTGTCTGATGAGCTTGAGAAATCAATGCTCTCAGATCCCCTGAACCCAATCTTTCTTTGTCTTTCATTCCCGAAACCTCGGGTCACTGACCAAGACTCAGACAAAGGGTATATCCAGAATGACATTATCTTACT
Source organism: Dasypus novemcinctus (assembly GCF_030445035.2). Taxonomy (NCBI): domain Eukaryota; kingdom Metazoa; phylum Chordata; class Mammalia; order Cingulata; family Dasypodidae; genus Dasypus; species Dasypus novemcinctus. Next base: position 31,506,190 of record NC_080681.1, on the reverse strand, counting down.
CAACAGGGAGTCTCCTTATAGTGTCTATGTCTGACAGAGATATTTCCAGTACCATTAGGCCTATTAAGTCACAAGACCCAAGTGGCAGCACAGCTTGCCCTGCAGGCTGAACCTGAGGCCGAGTCTTTATTAGCTCTATTTTGCATTCAAGACTTGATTAGTGGAGCAGGCATAGCACAGTGGTTAAGCAACTGCCTCACATGTACAAAGGTCTGGGCCAAATCCCTTGTACCTCCTAAAAAAAAACTGGATTATATTTAATAGTTTACTTGGTAAAGGGTCAGAGAAGCATGCTCACATGTGATATGGGTTGCTTCCAAATTTCAAAGAAGGCTTTTTTCAGTGATGAGAGGTGCCAGGTATAGCAACTTGTTTCTAACTTTCAGAGGGGCCATCTTAATATGCCACAGACTACTGAACCCATAGAAACTTCACTAGCATGTCACATCCCTGGGATTTCTTAATCTTCCATCCTTTAGCACACATTTTTTATTAAGACATATAGGGCTATTGTGACAGAGTAGGAGGGTTGACATAACCCTGAAATAAGACAATGATGGTGTACTAGGCTCCCTCCCATGTAGTGGTAAACTGCTTTGATTACCTTTGCTCAAAAGGAACCTAATAGGGAAAGCAGACTTGGCCCAATGGATGGGGCATCTGCCTACCACATGAGAGGTCCGTGGTTCAAACCCAGGTTCTCCTTGCCCCGTGTGGAGCTGGCCCATGCATAGTGCTAATGCGCGCAAGGAGTGCCGTGCCATGCAGGGGTGACCCCCGCGTAGGGGAGCCCTATGCGCAAGGAGTGCGCCCCGTAAGGAGAGCTGCCCAGTGCAAAAAAAAGTGCAGTCTGCCCAGGAATGGTGCCGCACACACAGAGAGCTGACACAACAATAAGATGACACAACAAAAAGAAACACAGATTCCCAGTGCTGCTGATTAGGATAGAAGCGGTCACAGAAGAGCACAGCGAAAGGACACAGAGAGCAGACAACAGGGGGAGGGGGGATGGGGAGAGAAATAAATAAAAAACAAAATCTTAAAAAAAAAAAAAAAAGGAACCTAATAAAAGAATTTTATAGGTATCTGCATACCAGGTGCCAGACTGCAAATGATATCAACACCTTATTTAAAGGTTATCCACATTCATTCTCCAAGACCTATTTGGCTTTTGCCACCAGCCAAATGAAGAAGTTAAATAGGAAGATTAAATTCTTGGTAGGTTTGGAAGCAGGTTAGTCTAATTTCCTCAGAGCATGGGGAAGGGAATTCTGCTGGCAGGGAAGATTCAAAGGATGTGGGGGTTCAAAATTTCTCAGCCTCATCTCTTCTGCTCAAACTCCCCCATTATATGTCTTAGATTCCCACTCCTTCCCTGTCAATGCCATCTGTGATGGTTTGGAGCTGTACATACCCCAGAAAAGTATGTTCTTAAAGCTAATACATTCTTGTGAGTGTAAACTTATTGCATTACCTTTTAACGAGGATACTTCAGTTAAGGCATGACTCAGCATGGGTCTTAACCCTCTTACTGGAGTCATTTATAAGGGAATGAAATTCAGACCCAGAGAAAGCCACAGAAGTAAGAAGCTGAAAGCAGTGAAACCTAAGAGAGAAAGGAGAGACTAGCAGGTGTGCCATGTGCCTTGCCATATGGCAGAGGAGTCCAGGATTGCTGGCAGCCAGGCTTCTGGGAGAAAGTATTGCCCGATGATGTCTTATTTGGACTTTTTTGCCAGCCTCAAAACTGCAAGCTTGTAATTTAATAAATCTCCATTGTTAAGTGCCAACCCATTTCACAGTATCTGCATTTTGGCAGCCTAGCAAACTAGAACACCACCTAATGCAGTTAGTGCATTTAATTGACATTGCAACTTTGCAACTCTTACAATCAGTTTCTGTATTTACAACTACACCTGCCCTGCAGTTATAGGACCTAGGAGAGTCTTTTAATAATGTGATAGAGACGTTTTCATTTTCTTTTTTTAAAAAAATATTTTATTTTAAAAATTTATTTCTCTCCATATCCCCCCCTCTCTGTTGTTTGCGCTCACTGTCTGCTCTCTCTTCATCTTCTTTTTATTCAGAAGGCACCAGGAACCAAACCCAGGACCTCCCATGTGGGAGGGAGGCACCCAATCACTTGAGTCACCTCTGCTCTCTGTGTTGTGTCTCTCACTGTGTTTCCTTGCTGTGTCTCTCATTGTGTCATCTCTCTGCCTCATCTTGTTTTGTCAGTTCGCCATGCTTGCCTGTTGTGTCAGTTTGCTGTCTTGCTTGTCTTCTTTAGGAGGCACTGGTTATCAAACCTGGGACCTCCTGTGTGGTAGGCGGGGGCCCAACTACTTGAGCCATATCTACTTCCCTTGTTGAATGCCCTAAGTTGGACATTCAGAGCTTTCAATTTGTCTTTTTCTTTATGTATTCTCTCTGTCTTTTCCAGTCTCCAGTCTCCTGCCAGTGCTATCCATTGGCCAAACCCAACTGGAAACCTGATAAATGCAGTGGATAAAGGTCAGGATATTAGGGCACAGAGGTAAGTGGGCAAACGATGGTAAGTGCATGTGAAGGAGCAAATAAAGATTATGCATCCTAGACAATCCCTTGTTTTTCCTATCAACATCTATTGTTGCCCTTTTTACAGAGGAAAAGCTCATTTCCCCACACAGGGTACATAGACAAAGACCCATCAGGTATCACTGATAACCATGAGTGTTATCAATTCAGTTATATTCTCACCTGAAACCTAAGACATTAACCACCACCAGTACTCTTCATATAAGACTGCAGATTTTTTTAAAAGAAAAAAATAAGTAACTTATTTTCATACATGATGCTGCTATTGTCTCACATGGACAATATCCAGTACACTCTAGTCCTCTGTCTCCTTATTATCTGTGTGGCTCATAAATGGTATGTTCTGGCTATGAGGAAATGGAGTACGCCAGTAGGAAAGGTTATCAGGTGGAGGCGGGGCAGAGAAAGAATTACAAACCAGGTTGGCAGAGGCAGAATGACAAAACAAGAGTGTCTGAACTGGGTTTTCTTTAGGATTAGTACCCAATTTCAGATACGTTAGTCTTGAGCTATATGCTATAGCCCATCTTTAGAGGAAAGTAGGATCCAGTCCCACAGAAAAGACCAAGTACAAAGTAGGTGAGAGGGTGGTGAGAACTCTAGCCTGTTAGGCTGGTGCTCAAGGTTGGGTGCTAATTCCACTTTGGAATAGTAAAGAAGGTCAATCGGTCTATCATCTCACAGCAGTGACTGGCTTGACAGGGAGCAGCCCAGTGCTCCTCTGGCACCCTGTTAATCAACAAATGTTGAGCCTTACTATGTGCCAATCATTGTTCTGAAAAGTGGAGATACAAAGCTAAAGCGAAAAAGAAAAAATCCTTGTCTTTATGGAGCTTATGTAGGAGTGAGGAAGGTAGAGTTCAGATAAATTATTTAAGTGGGTTAAATAATTATTGCAGTAAAACAGGCATGGAGAACTATAGGGTGCTGTAGCAGGGGACTCTACCTAACTCGAAGAGTCAGGGAAGACTTCTCAGGGGGAACAAATCTGTCTCAGGCTCATTGGCTGGCAGGTGTGAGAGCAGCAAGACACTTGGAGCCACCATCCCCTTGTGGGGAGAGAGCTCCCCAACACTGTCCTACCACATGTGCCGCTGCCAAGCTCCAAGTGGGGACAAGACAGATCCAGATAGAAAGCTGCCCTTGGATATGTCCAGAGACAGAAACTGCTTCTGTGGCTGTGCATGGTAACATATTGCAACTCTCTTTCTCCATTTCTATTACCTCTGTGAATCTAGTGCGTGTGTGTGTGGAGAAAGAGAGAGACAAAGAGAGAGAGAACACTTTTATGTCTCTATCTCCTATCTTGGTTGCTATTTCCTTGTTTATTCCAGTGTTGGGAAACCAATCCCAGCTGCCATTAAAAGTGAAACCCAGGTACTTGAAGCAAATGCTAGACCCTCTCACATTATTCCTGCCTTTCCCTTCTTTCTTTTCTTGGTTCCCATGTCTGACCAACTTGCGACTCCTCTTATGTTGTAGTTAAGAGCTCAGACTCTGAGATCATAGAAACCTAGATTCCAATCCTGGTTTCCCCAATTTCTAGTTGTGTGACACCTTGGGCAAGTTCCTTCAGGACAATTAGCTTCAGTTTCCTCAACTATAAAGAGAGGGGAGGAGGGATAATAACAATGCTTACCTCATAGGTTCTTGTAAGAATAAACTGAACTACATCACCATACATAGAAGCTTCTGTAATTTTTCATTTTTCTTCTTCATCCCTCAGGCATGACAATAAAATTTAGCTCCTATAGTAGTCAGCCAAAAGGGTGCTGATGCAAAATACCAGAAATTGATTGGTTTTTTAAAAAAATTTTTTAATTAATTATTTATTTTTTTAAAGTTACATTAAAAAAATATGAGGTCCCATTCAACCCCCCCACCCCCACCCCCCACTCCCCCCACAGCAACACTCTCTCCCATCATTGTGACACATCCATTGCACCTGGTAAGTACATCTCTGAGCATCACTGCACCCCTAGTCAGTGGTCCACATCATAGCCCACACTCTCCCATGTTCCATCCAGTGGGCCCTGGGGGGATCTACAATGTCCCATAATTGTCCATGAAGCACCACCCAGGACATCTCATCCCGAAAACGCCTCTACATCTCATCTCTTCCTCCCATTCCCCAAACGCAGCTGCCACCATGGCTACCCTTCCCACACCCATTCCACATTGTCTCTGTGGACATTGGATTGGTTGTGTCCATTGCACATCTATGTCAAGTGGGGGTTTAGATTCCACACGGATACTGGATGCACTCCTCCTGCTTTCAGTTGTAGACACTCTAGGCTCCATGGTGTGGTGGTTGACCTTCTTCAACTCGATGTTAGCTGAGTGAGGTAAGTCCAATAAATCAAAGTGTAGGAGCTGAAGTCTGTTGAGGTTCTGGGCCTGGGTGTCATATTATCAGTCCAGAGATTCAGAACCCCTAAATATATCTAAAACCCCAGCACCAACTACAATTCCATTAAAGTAGCATGCAAATCTTGTGAAGAGAGATCCCCTCTGAGTCCAATTCCATCACTCAGAAACACCAGCTCCAAAGAAGGGCCATCTGCCATGGCAGTGAACCCCATCTGCCATGAGCATAGGACCCATGGGTCTCTTTATCCCTCAAAAGAACCAATACCTGGGGTTGTATCTACTTTATCTGTCTCTCAGACTCTGCTCAGTTGTGCATAAGGGCATTCCTTCTGACAACCTCCAGACTCTTTTTTAGAGACTCATAGCCTTATATTCTCATTTCTCCTTTCCATTTCCCCCTTACATTAGGTCAAACAGCATTTTGAAGTCATGTTATTATATGTAGACAGGGATATTCTGCTGATCCGTGCTGAACCTTTAATTCAAGGTCCTTTTCTAGTTGCATCTTCAGCTGATATGTGGTAGTGATCCCTCGGTGCCAGGGAGGCTCATCCCCGGGTGTCATGTCCCACACTGGGGGGAATGCACTGCATCTACATGCTGAGTTTGGCTGTGAGAGTGGCCACATTTGAGTAACATGAAGGCTGTCAGGAGGAAACTCCCAGGCACAGTGCTACTCTAGTCCTTATTCTTATTGCAGATGTATAGGCTCAAAAGCATACCCATAAGTATCAGGAGCCCACTGTTGGGCCCTCCTTCCTTCCTGGTTCTTGCCGTTGCACCTGGGGGACTGCCGCTGCTCCCCTAGGGTCCACGACAGTGTCTCCCTGGCCAGGGGCCCAGTACCCCCCCCCCAGCTATTGTTTTTAATTGTTTCCACTATGAGTATATCTAGACATTACTATATACCCTGGGCATATGCCCTGTATAACACTCCCTGTCAACCATATATATCCTGTCAATAACATCCTATATCAGTATTCCTCCGCTGCCATTGTTCAACCACTCTGTGATCCAAAACTTCCCGTAAAGTCAATCCCAACATAATGTTAGCTTCACAAGAGTCTTAGATCACCGAAATTCATAAATACAATATACAGTACTTCCCCAGATTCACCATAAAACCTTTTCCCTTCCACAGCGATATTCACATAACTTGTTCGTATCATATTTCCTGAAACTGATGTACAGATTCCGAGACAATAGCTTTCAAACAAGATGACATCTGTGCTTACTATGTGGTCCATACTTTAGGTTGTACAGTTTTCTAACCTTTTTAGTTATCCTATGTTTTGCCTTATGGTTTACATTATTAGTCTGTCGTCCCCTATATGTTTTTGGAGTAATATTACATGTTTTATATTCATCTTCATGTACTCTCACAAAACTCCTCTCTTGCCCCCATATTTACCTTGTTTCCATCCATTCCACATCTATTTTCCCCTCCCCTTGGGGCCCACAATGCCAGCCAATCTCGATTTCCCGAGAGGCCATGTCTAGAGATACTTGCAGCAGTATTCAGGGCCTGACTTTCTCAACTGCCCTAATGCCCTGGGAGACATCCTTTCTCACTAGAGATACAGTTCTCTCTATTTGACGGCATTAGTCCTCCCCAGGATGTGGGTCCACCCCACCTCTCACTTCTTGGGTCTCTTCCCAATGGTACAACCCACCTTGGCAAAATGAGCCTTCAGCTATTCGCCCTGAGTCCGTCCCGCATCAGACCATACCCCCTGAGCATCCTAAACAGGTAACCCTCCTACTTTTACTTTGATACGATTTTCTCAACATTTTGTTCTCAACGAACACCTGACGCTCTCCCATGTTCGTATGTTGCCCCTCCCTCCCCCCAATTTTTGGAAAATATTACTCCTCTGCCCATCCCCAGCCCCCCTCAAACCCACAAAGCCCCACCCAAAGGCAACCCCTTGCCCCCATTTTGTCCCTTCTTTGTGCTCATACTTACCGCCAGCTCATCACAGATTCCACCCCTACAGACGTTAACTCACATCCTTTCTCCACCCCCCGATTTCCTGTAAGCCTCTTTTCCAGTGTCTAGCTCTCTGAGGCAGTTTGCTTATTTCATATCATTGAGGGCATGCAGTATGTGTCCTTCAATGCCTGGGTTGCTTCACTCAACATAAGATTCTCAAGGTTCATCCATGTTATCACGTGTGATTGTAGTGTATTTGTTCTAACAGCCGAGTAGTATTCCATTGTGTGTATATACCACATTTTATTGATCCACTCATCTGTTGATGGACATTTGGATTGATTCCAACTTTTGGCGATAGTAAACAATGCTGCTATGAACATTGGTGTACATATATATGTTTGTGTCCTTGTTTTCAGTTCTGATGGGTATATACCCAGCAGTGGTATTGCTGGGTCATATGGCAAATCTATGGTTAGTTTTTTGAGAAACCACCAAACTGTCCTCCAGAATGGTTGGATCCTTCTGCATTCCCACCAGCAGTGGATGAGTGTTCCCATTTCTTCACATCCTCTCCAGCATTTGTATTCTTCTGTTTTTTTCATAGCTGCCAATCTTATGGGAGTAAGATGGTATCTCATTGTAGTTTTGATTTGCATTTCCCTGAGAGCTAGAGATTTGGAACATTTTTTCATGTGCTTTTTAGCCATTTGTATTTCTTCTTTGGAGAATTGTCTGTTTAAATCTTTTTCCCATTTTTAAAATGGGTTGTTTATCTTTTTGTTTTCAAGATTTATGAGTTCTTTATATATGCAAGTTATAAGTCTCTTATCAGATATATGGTTGCCAAATATTTTCTCCCATTGTGTGGGTTCCCTTTTTACTTTCTTGACAAACTCCTTTGAGGTGCAGAAGGCTTTAATTTTGAGGAAGTCCCATTTATCTATTTGTTCTTTTGCTGCTCATGCTTCTGGTGTGAAGTTCATAAAGCCATTTCCTATTACAAGGTCCTGTAGATGTTTCCCTACACTTCTTTCCAAGATCTTTATGGTCTTGGCTCTTATATTTAGGTCTTTGATCCATCTTGAGTTGATCTTTGTATAAGATGTGAGATGGTAATCCTCTTTCATTCTTCTACATATGGCTATCCAGTTCTCCAGGCACCATTTGTTGAATAGGCCATTCTCTCCCAGTTGAGAGGGTTTGGTGGCTTTATCGAATATTATATGGCTATATACCTGAGATTCTATATCTGAACTTCCAATTCGATTCCATTGGTCTGTGTGTCTCTCCTTATGCCAATACCATGCTGTTTTCACCACTGTAGCTTTGTAGTATGTTTTGAAGTCAGGAAGTGTGATTCCTCCTATTTCATTTTTCTTTTTCAATATGTCTTTGGCTATTCGGGGCCTCTTTCCTTTCCAAATAAATTTCATAGTTAGTTTTTCTAGTTCCTTAAAGAAGGCTGTGTTGATTTTTATTGGGATTGCATTGAATGTGTAGATCAGTTTTGGTAGGATAGACATCTTAATAATATTCAGTCTTCCTATCCATGAACAAGGAATATTCTTCCATTTATTTAGGTCTTCTTTGATTTCCTTGAACAATCTTGTATAGTTCTCGGTGTATAAGTTTTTTACCTCTTTAGTTAAATTTATTCCTAAGTATTTGATTTTTTTATTTACTATTGTGAATGGTATTTGTTTCTTGATTTCCTCCTGATCTTGCTCATTATTGGTGTACAGAAATGCTACTGATTTTTGTGCATTGATCTTATAACCTGTTACTTTGCTGAACTCATTTATGAGTTCTAGCAGCTTTGTTGTAGATCTCTCAGGGTTTTCTATGTATAAGATCATGTCATCTGCAAATAGTGAAATTTTGACTTTTTCTTTTCCAATTTGAATGCCTTTTATATCTGGTTCTTGCCTCAGTGCTCGTGCAAGTACTTCCAAGACAATGTTAAATAGGAATGGAGACAATGGGCATCCTTGTCTTTTTCCTGAGTTTAGAGGAAAGGATTTCAGGATTTCGCCATTGTAGACAATGTTGGCTGTAGGTTTTTCATATATACTTTTTATCATGTTCAAAAAATTTCCTTGTATTCCAATCTTTTGGAGTGTTTTTATCAAGAAGGGGTGCTGTATTTTGTCGAATGCCTTTTCTGCATCTATAGATATAATCATGTGGTTTTTTTCCTTCAATCTGTTTATATGGTGTATCACATTAATTGATTTTCTTATGTTGAACCATCCTTGCATACCTGGAATAAATCCCACTTGGTCATGGTGTATAATTCGTTTAATGTGTTGTTGAATATGATTAGCAAGTATTTTGTTAAGTATTTTTGCGTCTAGGTTCATTAGAGAAATTGGTCTGTAATTTTCCTTTCTTGTGGTGTCTTTGTTTGGCTTTGGTACTAGGATAATGTTGGCCTCATAGAAGGAGTTCGGCAATGTTCCTTCTGTTTCGATTTTTTGGAATAGTTTCAACAGGTTTAGTGTTAGTTCTTTCCGGAATGTTTTGTAGAATTCACCTGTGAAGCCGTCTGGCCCTGGGCTCTTCTTAGTTGGGAGATTTTTAATGACTGATTCTATCTCTTTGCTTATGATTGGTTTGTTAAGATCCTCAATTTCTTCTTTCATCAATATGGGCTGCTTATGTGTTTCTAGGAATTTGTCCATTTCCTCTAAATTGTCATTTTTGTTGGAATATAGTTTTTCAAAGTATCCTCTTATGATAGTCTTTATTTCTGTGGGATCAGTGGTGATATCACCTTTCTCATTTCTTATTTTGTGTATTTGCATCTTTTCTCTTTTTTTCTTTGTTAGTCTCACTAAAGGTTTGTCAATTTTGTTGATCCTCTCAAAAAACCAGCTCTTGGTCTTGTTTATTTTTTCAAGCTTTCTTATTTTCTATTTCATTTAGTTCTGCTCTTATCTTTGTTATTTCCTTCCTTCTTCTTCCTGTTGGGTTACTTTGTTGTTGTTTTTCTAATTCTGTCAAAAGAGCAGTTAGTTCTTCAATTTTTGCTCTTTCTTCTTTTTTGATACGTGAATTTATGGCTATAAATTTCTCTCTCAGTACTGCTTTTGCTGCATCCCATAAATTTTGGTATGTTGTGTTATCATTATCATTTGATTCAAGGTAGTCATTGATTTCTTTTGAGATTTCCTCTTTGACCCACTGTTTTTCTAAGAGTGTGCTGTTTAATTTCCAAATTGTGGTGTGAAGTCTGGGCCTCCGTCCCTTGCAAATTTCCAGCTTCACTCCACTGTGATCAGAGATATTGTTTTGTATGATTTCGATCTTTCTAAATTCATTAAGCCTTTCTTTGTGGCCTAGCATATGGTCTATCTTGGAGAATGTTCCATGTGTGCTTGAGAAAAATGTATATCCTGCTGTGTTTGGGTGTAATGATCTATATATGTCTATTAGATCCAGCTCTTCTAGTATACTGTTCAAATGTTCTGTTTCTTTAGTGATTCTCTTTTGAGATGTTCTGTCCAGATTTGATAGTGGTGTATTAAAATCCCCCACTATAATTGTAGCTGCATCTATTTTTTCACTTAGTTTTTCCAGCGTTTGTCTCACGTATTTAGAGGCACCCTTGTTAGGGGCATAAATATTTATGATCGTTCGATCTTCTTGACAGATTGTCCCTTTCACTAAAATGTAGTATCCTTCTTTGTCTCTCACAATTTTTTCGCATTTAAAGTCTATTTTGTCTGATATTAATATAGCTACTCCTGCCTTTTTTTGGTTATTGTTTGCTTGTATGATTGTTTTCCAGCCATTCACTTTCAATCTCCATGCGTCTCTGGGTCTAAGATGTGTCTCTTGTAGACAGCATATAGATGGGTCATATTTCCTTATCCAGTGTCCCAGTCTGAATCTTTTGATAGGTGAGTTTAGTCCATTGACATTCTGTGTTATTACGTTCAGAGAATTATATGTGGTAGCCATATTTTGGTTGGATTTGTGTTTGTTATATTTTGTTTGTAATATTTTATTTTCCCCTTCTATTTTTGCCTTTTTTGTTGTTCTTACACTCTCCTCCATCTCTGACTGTCCTGTTTTTTCCTTTCTTCCTGCAGAACTCCCTTAAGAATTTCTTGAAGGGGAGGCTTCTTGCTGATATACTCTTTCAGTTTCTGTTTATCTGTGAATATTTTGAACTCTCCATCATTTTTGAATGCTAGTGTAGCTGGATATAGTATTCTTGGTTGGAAATTTTTTTCCTTTAGTTCCTTGACTATATCATACCACTGCCTTCTTGCCTCCATCGTTTCAGATGAGAAATCAGCACTTAATCTTATGGAGCTTCCCTTGTATGTGATGGTTTTCTTTTCTCTTGCTGCTTTTAGAATTTTCTCTTTGTCTTGAGCATTGGATAATTTGACAAGTATATGTCTTGGGGTGGGCCTGTTGGGGTTTATGACCAGTGGAGTGTGCTATGCTTCTTGGATATGTACATCTGTCTCTTTCAGTAGATTTGGGAAGTTTTCAGTCATTATTTCCTGCAACACTCCTTCTGACCCCTTTCCCTTCTCTTCTCCTTCTGGAATGCCTATAATATGTATGTTTGAGCGTTTTGCATTACCATTCAGGTCCCTAAGTCCTATCTGGATTTTTTCTACCTTTTTATTGACCACTTCTACTATCTGTTTGATTTCCAGTGTACTGTCTTCCACATCACTAATTCTCTGCTCTGCCTCTTCTAGTCTGCTGATATTAGCTGCAAGCGTATTTTTGATTTCTTGAATTGTGGTGTTCATTTCCATCATATCTGTTATTTTTTTGCGCATGTCTGCAATTTCCCCTCCAAGTGTTGTCTTCATGTTGTTAACCTCTTTCATTACTTCATCAAATTTGTCGGTGATAAATGTTCTGAGATCTTTCATTGCTTGTGCGAAGATCTGCTCCCCTTCCTGATTTTTAGTTTGTTGATTGGATTCAGCCATGTTTTCCTGGTTACTGGTTTGATTTGTATTTTTTTGTTGCTGTCTTGTCATCATTTCTTCTTGACGGGTTTAATCAGTTCCTTAGCTTCTTTGTCTAGTCTTGGAGATTAATTAGCTGTTGTTTTTGCGTTAGTGTTATATCTTCTTTTTGTCCCTTTGTTCCTCTTCTGATTTCTTATTGCTGGTTAAGTTCACTTTAAAGGAAAGTATTAGTGTTGGGGAAAGGCAATTATGTAAGGAAGGGAAAAGTGTAAAGTAGTATTGGTGATATATGTTAACAAAGCAACAATATGAGTTCTGGGAGGATGGAGGTTAGATCGTGTAAATTGTGTAGAGTTATAGTAGTAGGAAAGTACCTTTAATGAGGTAGACGACTGAATATGGGAGGAATGTGGTACGTACTAAGAAGCTATTGTTTTCGTAAGAGAGGGAAAGAGAAAAGAGAGGTAATAATTTCAAGGGCAGATACCAGATGGAAAACTAAACCAAGATATTAGAAATTAAGAGTTAGACACTTTGTGGGTCAAAGAAAGGGAGGTGGGATATAGGAGGGATAGCAGATGGTGGAGGATATCAAGTTGTAGGGGAAAGGGGGTAGTGTAGATAGCCCTAATCTATTCACAGAGAAATGAGGCAGTGGAGGATGAGGAAACCCATCAAATGTGAGGTGTTTCCTGCAGGACCTAGTGTATTGTTAAAATAAAATAGAATAAGAAGAAAATCAGGGACAAGAAAGAAAGGATAAAAAAACAAAACAAAACAAAACAAAACAAACACACACACACACACAAAGAACAGAAACCCCGCCGCCAGGCTTGGTCTGGTTCCCCTGGTGGCTGCCGCTAGGCCTGGCTTGGCCCCGCCCCCCCGGCCGCTGCCGCTGGGCCCGGCTCGGCTCCTCCCCCCGGCCGCTACCTCTCAGCCTGGCTCAGCTCCGCCCCCACGGCCGCCGCAGCTGGGTGCTTAGCCCGGCTCAGCTCCGCCCCCCCGGCCGCTGCCGCTCGGCCCGGCTGGGCCCCGCACCCCCGCTCCCGGCCGGCTCTCCTCGGCGCTCGGCCTGGCTCCCCCGCCGCTGCGGCAGACGCCTCGGCTCCGCCTACCCAAGGAGGGAATCCTCCACACGTAGCTGGAATGTCCATATATGTTTCATAGACAGATCCTCTCTGTTACCTTCCCTCTCAGTCGATGTCCAGACACCTCCGGACCAGTAAAAATCCCGAAACAGCCCGGTCCCAAAGAGTCTCCAACTCCGCCCAGCCGATTCCCCGCTGGAGCTAGTAACCAGGAAGTTCACTCAGCCGCCATCTTGCCCCTCCTCTGTCTGATTGGTTTTTATAAAAGGTATTTCTTTGGGGTAGGAGCTTACAGATCCCAGGCCATAAAGCATAAGTTACTTCCCTCACCAAAGTCTATTTTCACGTGTTGGAGCAAGATGGCTACCGATGGCTGTGAGAGTTCAGGTTTCCTGGGTTCCTCCCTTTCAAGGTCTTGCTTCTCTCTGGGTTCAAGGTTCCTTTCTTCCTGGGGCTGGCTTCTCTTCCCTTTGTGAGCTTACTTCCTGGGGCATCAGCTTAAGTCTTCAGCATCAAGCTCCAACATCAAAACTCCAACATCAGAAACCCTCAACTCTGTCCTTTGCCATGCCTTTTATCTGCCCTAATGACGTGGCCCAATCAAAGCCCTAATCATAATTTAATCACGCCCAGGTACAGACTAGTTTGTAAATATAATCCAGTATCTATTTTTGGAATTCATAACCATATCAAACTGCTATAGCTCCTGAATCCATTTTTTACTAGGATATAGACTGAAGTTGCTTTCTGATTCTTTTGACTTATGGCTGCTTTACATAAACACTTCATCCTACCTGAATCTCTAGGACCCCATGAAGGAATAAGCTATCAAGATAGTGTCCAACCCAAGAACATCAGGTAACTCCTCATCTCCTGTTTCTCTCCCTCCTCTCTCATTCCATAAACTCTTCTTAATGTGAATAGAAGCTTCTTGTTTTTTGTATTATTGAACAATTTTATGTAAACTCTTCTGAATGTTGAAGTCACATGAATGTAATGTTATACATTTCTGTCTCTCAAAATAAACAGAAAAAGCATACAACGCTTTGTACTAATGCTACTGTTTTTCTACAGATTGGATAGATGGTGGTCCTGGATGGGAACAAAATGGTTTCCCATTCTTGGACTAGATGATCTCTTGAGGTTCTTTTAGAGATATGAAAAACAGCTAATGACAAAATAACGGGTTTCTATTTCCACATGATATGCAAGTTATATGCTCAGGCATTATTGATAGGTCAGAGATGTTGTGTGGCTGATACTTCAAGGAAAAAAAACAGCCTATTTTTCTTCATAGATAATTTTTTTAAGGATTTATTTTTCTGACTTCTTATTTGATTTCTGGATTCAACAATAAGGCTCCTGCTTAAGCAAAATATTTTTCTTTGCTGCACTGAAAGCATTTTCTCATTTTTTCTAAATTTTAAAACCATTTTAGATTTACAAACAAGTTGCACAGATAGTACAAATAGTTATTCTACACTCTTCCATTAACACAGCATTATTAACTAATACAGGCTCTACTCAAATTTCACCAGTTTTTCCATTTATGTTCTTTTCTTGTTGCAGTATTTAGAGGGACACCACAATGAATTTAGTCATTGTGCATCCTTAGTTTCCTTCAATCTGTGACAGTTACTCAGTCTTTCTTTGTTTTCCCCATAGCCTGTACATAGAGTTTATCATAAAGCTTTTGAACTTTTGCTGATGTTATAGTTAAGAAATGGGGCTTAATATTGTTTATTTTGTATTTCTCTTATTATGAAATTGCTTCCACCAATATTTAAAAGCCATTTTTTATATCTTTTATAGATGTCTGTTTGTGTCATTGGCCAATTTTTCTAAAGGAGTTTTGTTTTATTTTTTCCCTCAAAATTGTACATGTTCTTTCCGAAATTGAGAATATTAGCCCTTTACCTGTAATATTTGTGGCAAATATTTTCTTCCACTTTGTCATTTGTCTTTTGACTTTGCTTATGGTTTTAATTTTTTTATTAATTATATTTATCAATATTTTCCTTTATTGCACCTAGATTTTTAGTTATATTTAGAAATTCTTTCCTGACACCTAGATTATGGAAGAATTCATCTGTGTTTTTCTGTGGTGTATAGTTTTATTTTTTACATTTAGATCTTTGATCCATTTGGAGCCTATTTTTGCATATTTTGTGAGGTATAGACCTAAATTTATCTTTTTATCAAATGGTCATCCATTTGTCTCAACACCACTAATTAAAAAAGCACAACCTATGTCTGCCCTAGCGATATGAGATACAACCTTTGTCATGTGCTACATTTTTATATGTAGTTGCATCTCTTTCTAGATTTTACATTCTATTCAACTGGTCTGTCTATTCATGTGCCAGTACTATACTGTTTTAAGTATAGAGACTTTATTGTATTTTTGTTATCTGGTATCCTTTTCAGCTATTCTTGTGTGTTTCTTTTCCTATGTGAAATTGAGGATTAACTTGTCCACTTCCATTTTTAAAAAAAGCTCATTGGAATTTTTCTTGAAATCACGTTCAGCTTATAAATTACTTAGGGAGAACTGCCATACTGATGATTTGATACATCCTAACCAAGAACAAGGGTTGGGTTTCTTGCTCAAGTTACTTTTGCATCTCTCAGGGGTGTTCTATAGTTTCTTCATTTAGGTTTTGAACATTTCTTATGATGCTTATTCTTAAATATTGAGTCTTTTTATTGCTACTTTAAGAGGGGTTTTCTCATCCATTATATCTTCCAGTGGTTAGTTGTGTATATGAATGCTACTGATTTTTGTATGCTTATTTCATATTCTGCTACCTTACATAACTCTTTTCTTGTTTGGCTTAATTTTATCATTGACTCTCGACCAGGGACATTTGTGTAAATGGCTATATAGTAAATATGTTAGGCCTTGAGGATCACATGGTCTAACACTATGACTCATCTCTGTTATAGTGGAAAAGCAGTCATAGACAAATCACAAACAAATGGGCATTTAAAAATAACTGTGTGTTTGTTTTTTTTAACATTATTTTAAAAAAGAGGCAATGGCCTGGACTTCATTTGTGGGCCACTGGCTATCACCTACTCTAGGGTTTTCCAGGATATATCATCATGTCCTAGATTTTCCAATTAGACAGATTTCCTTGTTTTCCAATTCTTATACCTATAATTGTTTCCCCGAGTTTAATTGCATTTCTAGTCTCTCCAGAACAATGTTAAGTAGTAGTGGAGATAGTCGACAGCCATACCTTGTTCCTGATTTTTGTGTCCCCATTAAGAGGCTGACTTTAGATTGAGGTAAGTATATTTTACCATGTAGCGGAAATATCCATCCAAAATAAAAGCAAAAATAAAACAATGCACAAAGGTGCGCCAAGCGATACTTTCTGGGACATTAGGAAGAAACAATTAATTAAGACCAAAAGGATAGAATAAACAGTCCAAGAAAACAGAATAAACAGACCAAGAAATGGACTTAACTCCCCAAGCAAAACAAGCAAATAAAAGCAAACAAGAAACAAAAAAACAAAAGAAAAATCAAACCCTCTTAAAGATCAGAAATTTGTAGTCAACTTTCATATGTATAGTTTTCTTACGGAAGACATTGTTAATTAGTTATATGCTTAAATTAAATTATTTAATAAATCTGTTATTTATCTATATTATAATTTTAATTTATTTTCAGATAGTTTTTGTTGTTATTGTTGTTTGTAAAACATCAGTTTAACAACTTTTAAACAGAATGTCTGAATCTAGGTGGATACCAACAATGATTGCATTATTGCCTGAATGGGTCTTACCGTAGAGGAAGAAAGTAGGAAGAGTAAAGAAATAAGTGTGGAGGGAAATGGACTTGGCCCAGTGGTTAGGGTACCTGCCTACCACATGGGAGGTCCGCGGTTCAAACCCCGGGTCTCCTTGACCCCTTTGGAGCCAGCCCATGCACAGTGCTGATGTACGCAAGGAGTGCCCTGCCACGCAGGGGTGTCCCCCCAATAGGGGAGGCCCGCACGCAAGGAGTGCGCCCCATAAGGAGAGCCGCCCAGCACAAAAGAAAGTGCAGCCTGCCCAGGAATGGTGCCGCACACACGGAGAGCTGACACAAGATGCAACAAAAAGAAACACAGATTCCTGTGCCGCTGACAACAACCGAAGTGGACAAAGAAGACACAGCAAATAGACACAGAGAACAGACAACCGGGGCAGTGGGGGAGGGGGGAGAAATAAATTAAAAAAAAAAAAGAAATATGTGATGGAACAGGAAAGATTACACTGACTCTGCCATTAGCTATAGAACATTGAGCAGGTCACTTCACCTCTCCATTACTCAGTTTTTTCATCTCAAAGGACACGGGACCTTTTTTTTAGGAGGTACAGGGTTCCCAGGACTTTGTACATGGGAAGCAGGTGCTCAATCACTGAGCTACATCTGCTCCCCAATGAAAGTTGGTTTTTTCATTTGTTTTGTTTTTAGGAGGTACCAGGGATTGAACCCAGAGCCTTGTATATGGGAAGCAGGTGCTCAACCACTTGAGCTACATCTGCTCCCCGGACATGGGACCTTTTGATGAATTTACTTCAGGCAAGTTGTGGTCCAACTCAATCAGGACAGGTCTTAATCCTATTACTGGAGTCTCTTATAAGCAGAATAAAATTCAGACAGAGAAAGAGAAAGTCACAGAGGGATCAGCCAGAAACTGAAATCAACAGAACTCTAAAGAGAAGGGCGAGGCCAGGAGAAGCCACCATGTGCAGTGTCACATGACAGAAAGCTAAGCATCAAGGATTGTGGGCAGCCAGCCTCAGAATGCCACAGTTTTCATTAAGAAAGCATTGCCTTGAAGATGCCTTGATTTGAACTTTTCCTAGCCTCTAAACCATGAATCAATAAATTCCTATTGTTTAAAACCAACCCATTGCCTGGTATTTGCTTGAGCAGCCAAGGAAACTACAACATGGAGCCTATCCTAAAGGAACTTCACTGTCTGAGATAGGCAGAAGTCAAGTAAATAAATAATACAGAGTGATAACTGGTATTACAGACAAGCAGAGAGGATTTTTATCTTGACATGGCAATGGAGATACACATACTCAAAGAGTCAGTTAAGCCAAGTCTTGAAGGCCAAAAAAGAAGGGGGAAAAATCAGTATTGGGATGGGAAATTGGAGGTTAGAATTTTTAATAACCAGACTGCAAAGGTTAGGCATAGCATGTCCTAACGAGAGACTGCAAGTAATTCCACATGGCTGGATGAGTAGAAGAGGTAGGCAAGGACCAGATCTTGAAAAATAATCTTCATCCTAAAATTACTATTTTATTCTTAATGGGATGGAGTAGCTGAAAAATTTTGGATGAAGACTGGCGCAATCATATTTGTGTTTTATTTAAAGAGTTCTGGTGGAGATGGATGACATGGATTTGAGGGAATTAAGCCTGGAAGCAGACAGAACTTTAACAAACCTTTAACAAAGCTTCTCATGTTAAAATGCAACAATAATCTGATAAAAGCTGCTTCCATTCATCTTCAATTATCCACTCTTACCCTCTTTCTTTTCCCATACTCCTTTCACCCACACTTTCCTTTTTAAAGCTTCTAAGATATTTTTGTCTATAGTCATTTTTGCACAATTACAGGCTACCTAATATAGTTTGTTGTTTTAAGTTTTTATTTCATAATCATAAACTTAACTCTGCAATCCAGCTACACTTGGAAGGGGGGGCGGATAATTTGGTACCCAAAGAACTGCAGCAAGAGCACAAAGATTATAGGATACTGAAAGCAGAACCAGAGGTGGTGGGATGCTCTGCTGAGCTACAGAAGGAATGATTTGGTGGTTAAGACAAAACACAAATCAAATTTATTAGACTTGTTCACAGTCAGCAACAGTGATCTTCTTGCTGGTCTTGCCATTCCTGGACCCAAAGCACTCCACGGCTTCCACAATATTTATGCCCTCTTTCACCTTGCCAAAGACCACGGCTTGTCATCCAACCACACAGGCTTAGCAGTGCAGATGAAAAACTGGGAGCCATTTGTGTTGGGTTCAGCACTGGTCATGGGCAAGGTGCCAGGACCCATATGCTTCAGGATGAATTCTCATCATCAAACTTCTCCCCATATATGGACTTGCCACCAGTGCCATTATAGTGTGTGAAGTTACCACCCTGGCACAGATCCTGGGGAATAATTCTGTGAGAGCATGAATCCATATAACCAAATCCTTTCTCCCTGGTGCTCAGGGCATGAAAATTTTCTGCTGTCTTTGGAACTTTGTCTGCAAACAGCTAGAAGGATGTTGACAGCCATGTCCAAGAACACAGTGGGGTTGACCATGCTGTGCACAGCTGACTGTGGTGTGTGTCATATTGGCATCTGCAAAGCCCCACCTAATCCTTCTAACTGTTTTATGTTTAAGTTTTTTCTAATAAGATTAATCCCTGATAAATTATTGACTCATAGATCTTTTTTTTTTTTAAGATTTATTTATTTATTTAATTACCCCCGCGCGCCCCCCCCCCCCCCCCCCCCGCCCCCGGTTGTCTGTTCTCTGTGTCTGTTTGCTGCTGCGTCTTGGTTCTTTGTCCGCTTCTGTTGTCGTCAGCCGCACGGGAAGTGTGGGCGGAGCCATTCCTCGGCAGGCTGCACTTTCTTTCCCACTGGGCCGCTCTCCTTACGGGCGCACTCCTTGCACATGGGACTCCCTTACACGGGGGGACACCCCTGCATGGGGCGGCACTCCTTGCGCGCATCAGCACTGCGCATGGGCCAGCTCCACACGGGTCAAGGAGGCCTGGGGTTTGAACCGTGGACCCCCATGTGGTAGATGGACTCCCTAACCACTGGGCCAAGTCCGTTTCCCTACTCATAGATCTTTGATCCATCATATAACATAGACATTTACCACAATACAATAGTAATTAATTTAGATCCACATTTTTACTATAAGCCAAGTTACATTTATTTCAAAAAATTTCACTATAATATCTAGCTATATTGGTGGAACTGTACTCATTAAAGTTTTTTTAAAATTACATACATGATTAATAAAGATTCTATGAGGCCTTTTTTATAGCTTTTAATATAAAAATTTTCCGGCATTCTCCAGCTTTTTTTGAGACACCAAGTTGTTTGTTTTTTTCCATCAATTTTATTGATGCATATTCATAAAACATACAATCCATCCAAAGTGTACAATCAATGCTATTTGGTATAATCACAGAGTTGTGCCTTCATCACTTCAATAAATATTAGGGAGTTTTCATTACTCCAATAATAATCATAATCATTAAAAAACAAAACAACTCTACCTCTTAATAATCACCTCTGAATCTATCTTTTCCTTGCCATATATAGCTGCTATCCTTTCCGTTTCTGTAACTTGTATTTGTATTTTGTACAAATGGAGTCAAACAATTTGTAGTACATTTTGAGAGATACCAAGTTTTAGCAGCCTTTTAAGTTTCCGCTCAGGTGGGTAGCACCTCAGTGGTGGAGAATCCAGGAATCAGAGAGGGGCTAATGGTCATACGAGGGGAGCAGGGAGCACGATTCCAGTCCAGGCAGGATTTCACACAGTTCTGTTTCTGAGATCGAGGCCGGGGAAAGCCCAGCAAGGTGCCCAGTCCCAGCTGGCAAAGGGCAGTGTTTTAGTCTTAAAAGGGGGAATACTAGTATTGGACTCAATAACTAGTCAGCACTAAACTTTATTTAGGCTGAGGAACTAACTGTGTCTGGATGACTGCATCCTGTACACAGATGGATGAGTAGTGCAGGGTGCAGATCACACCTACAATTTCAATCAGGATTTGCTGAAAAAAAAAAAGATGGAACTGAGCATCCAAGTGTGGGCACAGTGGACCAGGCAGAGAACGGAAGTGTAGCCAGACACACGTTTCTTTGCTACTCCTTACCCTCTAATACCCTCCCACAATACTTTGATTATATCTCCAGCACAGGTCTTATTACAGTGGCCCTTTTGCATGTTGTTTATATAAATAGATTGTTAACTTCAAGAGACCAGGCCCTACTTTACTTTTGAATTCCTTGTAAGTAGTTTCTCAATACGGGTGTGACAGGATAACTTCTCGAGATACCAGTTTGTTTTCTTCTCCTATTCCTATTCAGAAAGCAAGCTCTGTGTTTCATTGCCTCCCTGGGCATGATAGGGAGGCTTCACCGCTTTTTTCAGGTACTGGTGGAATTGAACCCCAGACCTCATCTGTGGGAAGCCGGCACTCAACCACTCAGCCTCATCAGCTCCCAAGTTGGCTTTTTTTTGTTTTTTGGCTTGTTTTTGTGTGTTGTCTTGTTTTTTTTAAGGAGACACTGGGGATAGAATCTGGGAACTCCCATGTGGTAAGCAGGCACTCAACTGCTTGAACCACATCCACTCCCCCTTCATGGTTTTTGAAGCTCAAAGCTTAAAACCACTGAGACTAGGGTCTGAGGAGACTAACAAGAGCCTACCAGAGACTGGAGGAGAAAGGAATTCTTTGGCGACAGGGCGCAGGTGAGGTCAGGAGGATGCCAGGCCGGTAGATCCCAGCCTCATTAATGGTCCTCGTGCTCTTCTCGCTGCAAGGCAGGCGCCATACAGGCTGGGATGATGACACCTTAGTCACAGCCGATGTAGACAGATGACTGGCAAACGGAGGGGCCTTCGCAATGCCCTAGTGATGTATTAGACCCCCAACCTTGACACAATCCCAAAGGAAAGAAAGTCTGAGAGGACTGTTTATCTATTTTGTATTTAAATTTCATTGTAAAAAATGTAACAGATGATATATTCACATGGTTAAAAACTCAAAAGGTACAAGTTTATTCAATGAAAAGTCTTCTTCCCACCCTTCACCCTCATTTAGTTATTCTACCTGGAGTCCACCAATATTATCAACTTCATTTGTATCTGTCTTCCTTTGCCAGGGCTGCCATAATAAAGTACCACAGATGCGGTGGCTTTATCAACAGAAACTGACTATTGGTGGCTAGAAGTCCAAAATCAAGGTGTTGACAGAATCATGCTTTCTCTGAAGTCTGAAGCATTCAGGTGATAGCTTGCTCAGAATCCATAATTCTGCCTCTGTCACAATACCATCTTTCTCCTTCTCTCTCCTATGCCTGGTTGTGTCCAAATTTCCTCTGCTTATAAGGCCTCTGGTCATTATTGGATTAAGGCCCACCTTGATTGAGTTTGGCCTCACCTTAACTAATAATATCTTCCAAGATCCTAACACAAATAGGTTCACATCCACAGGACTGTTATTAGGACTTGAGCATGTTTTTTTGTGGAGGACATGAATCAATCCATAACAGTATCTTTCCAAAGGTAGTGTATTCATCTATAAGCAAATTAGTATATGTTCCTCCACCACCACCCTTTTATAGTTGGTAACACACTTTACACACTATTCTGCACTTTTTTTCCTGCTTCACATTTTATCTTGGAGATTATTCCATAGTACATGCATACCTGCTTCATTATTTAAAGGAATGTTTGTATTTCATTGCATTTTTTTTTTTTTAAAGATTTATTTTTATTTATTTAATTCCCCTCCCCTCCCCCGGTTGTCTGTTGTCTGTGTCTTTTTGCTGCGTCTTGTTTCTTTGTCCGCTTCTGTTGTCGTCAGCGGCACTGGAAGTGTGGGCGGCGCCATTCCTCGGCAGGCTGTTCTCCCTCCTTGGCGCTGGGCGGCTCTCCTTATGGGTGCACTCCTTGCGCATGGGGCTCCCCTACGCGGGGGACACCCCTGCGTGGCAGGGCACTCCTTGCAAGCATCAGCACTGCTCATGGGCCAGCTCCACAAGGGTCAAGGAGGCCCGGGGCTTGAACCGCGGACCTCCCATGTGGTAGACGGACGCCCTAACCACTGGGCCAAAGTCCGTTTCCCTCATTGCATTTTTAACCCAGTCCTACACTGATGGACACTTAGAAATGTTCCCATTCCTTTGCTTTTACAAATGCAGATGTACTATACCTATGATAGTCACTTGTGTGAAAGGACATCTACAGAATAAATTTTTTGAGGTGTCAGAAGGTATGTGTATTAGTTAGGGTTCCTTAGGGACATAGAATCATCAAGAAATACCTGTCAATAATAAGAGACTTTATCAGAGTCTTTCATGCAGCCGTGGGGATGTACAAGTCCAGGTTCTGCAGGCAGGCTGCAACTAGGGGCTCCAATGAAGTCCAGTGAAGGTCCTTGACAAGTTCTGGGAGACGTTGGCTGTCCTAAGATGAGCTGGGAAATTCTCACTCAGTGCTGGAATCACTTCCCCTTTTTAGGCATTCAGCTGATTGGATAAAGCATCACTCATTGCTGATGGCAATCTCCTTGTTTGAGGTAATTGTAATCAGCTCTCTATGATTTACCACTGTAGTAAAGTCAATGGTGACTTAAGTCCATAAATGCCCTTATATTAGTTAGTCCAGTGCTTGCCTGACCAATCAAGTGAGCACAATTACCTGGCCCAGTTGACACATTAGCTTAACCATCACAGTGTGTTTGCAACTATTTTTATGCTGCTGTCCCATGGTTCTTCTAGAATGTGTACCAATTCACTTCCTATTAGGAATACTAATCAAAAAGTACTTAGTGTGTTATCAAACTTTGGGATCTTTGCCAGTCTTGTAGGTGAAAATTATATCTTAGTGTAGTTTTTATTTTGCATTTTATTATGCATAATGCAATTTTTATTTTGCATAATGTAAAGGATTTTTTCATATGTTTAAGAGACATTTCTATTTTTTGTGAACTATCTGTGCATATTCTGTGCACATTTTTTTCATTCAGGTTTTTGTTTTTTTACTGATATAAAGGTACTCTGGAAAATTAGCCACTTGTCTATGAAATGAAGTGCAATTTTTCCTACAATTTTCTTCCGTTTACAGTGTTTTCTGTCATAAATTATTTTTCGGTAGTTATCAATATTTTTCACCTATAGCTTCCAGATTTTTGTCATACTTGGAAAGTCCTTCCCTGCACCAAGATTAGAAGATAATTATATCATAAAGAATTCTTTCATATTGTCTTTTAATATTTTATGGGTTCTTTTAATTTCCTTTTTCTATTTAAAATACTCAATCTTTGAACAGTTTGAATACACTCTATTTTGTTTTGAAAATGAGGAACAGATTCAATTTTTTTTTTTTCCAGATAGCCCTGGATTAAAGAAAAATAAGATTTTGTCCCTTCCCTTCATGAAAGTTACTGCCATTTAAACTAAATAAATATTACAGGAGCTGTGACTGAAGTCTGAACAGGGTGCAATGGGGACACAAGGGGAGGAAAGGGGAGCAGAGAAAAGGCTTCACAGAAGAATTTCCAATATTTACTGAAAATTTGATGTAACATTTTAATGCACTTTTTGAAACTCTAATCCTTGACTTCTGTGATCTTAATGCCACCGGGTTCACATACTACTTTTAAATTATTCCCACTTTACTGGCTTCTCTTCCTTCTTCCATCCCTCAAATATTGGTGTTTCATAAGGATTATATCCTATTTCTCATTTGCCTATTTCTCATTTTGAATCTATTCAGTTATAAGAATTCATCTATTTGTCATATGGAAGACTAAGGCAATACATTTTTTCTATTTCAATATTTGAAACGCTTATCATGTTTTGAATTTTTATATTTATTTGATTAATGTCTATTCTGCCCTGTTCTGAGTAAGGCTTGTTTTGTCTTGTTTGCCACTGGCACCCAGTTCCTGGCACATAGTAGGTCCTAAATAAATATTTTCATAGAAATAAATCTTGTTCTGAAGTGACGGATTTTAATTTTCAGATTACCTGCTGGGCATTACCCCTGGGCACTCTTCTTAGCAACTCGAAATCAATTTGCTCCATGCAACATTTATTGAGTGCCTCTATATACCAACACTGTATCAGTCCTGAAAATATAAAAATACCTGAAAGAAACAGAAGAGTTTAGTAGTGTGGCACATATATTTTAATCAGTAATTTATCAGTTTAGGATATAATTTATTTTTCTAATTAATTGCTCAGTTTGGGCCCTTATCAGGAAATCTAGTATCTCATTTTTGAGGCTGCCTCTTTCACCTAATTTACCAAAAACCCTAGGAGCTAACTCAGCCCAAAGAGATTAGACTTGTTTCCAGTCAAGTAGTCTGTTGCCCTGATTTTTAGCTAACAAAAATCTTGGCCTACCATCTGGTGTTGCCATTATGGTCCATTATGTCCAATGCCATGATATCCTGGATGCACAGGCTGTAGAGAGGTGAAAAACTTGGAAATTGTGCCCAAAGAACATGGGTAGTTCCTAGGTGGGTGACTTAGGATGCCTTTCAAGCCTTAGCTATACACTGGGCTGGAATTAGCTCTTCCTGTGGCCACTAGGCTCTGTTGTTGAACTAGTTCACCAGCCCAGGTTTCTCATTCCCTTCTGAAGAGTTCCTTTTTAGGATCTGGAGCCAGCAAAACAGGACTATTTAGGTCTATAAGAAAGGTGCTAAAAAGACTGAATCTCAAAAGGAAAGAGAAGGAGGTATCAATCTATGCCTGTGCAACCTTTCCCAATACCAGTTTGGAATACCTAGGAGCATGTGGAGAAGTGGTCTTGTCAGAATGTCCCATTACATACCTCCCCCAGTGCAATGTGCCTATTCTCCATCCACTTGTACCAATAAGAGGGGCTTCTCAAATGACTCTTTTCCAAGCATAGATGATGTGATGGGTGGTTTCTCTAAAAAAATTATTTTAAAGATCTAGCTGACCAGACACCCTGCCACCATTGATAGAATTATATCTGATGCAGAAGTACTACAAAGGAAGAAATGAGTAACTTGGTGGGCAGAGATGGAGGGGTGGAGGGAAGGGTAGTGGGCAGGAAAGACTGTATGGAGTAGGTTTTAAATGATGAACTGGAATTAGGAATGAGGATGTTAGGACAAGATGAGTCTGTTTTTCAGGTGGAAGAAGAGCATATCCGAGTGACAATCACAGAAGTGAATAGCATAAATAGTTAATCTCTACTATTTACCAACTGGGGTAGTGATGGAATACATCTGTTGGAGGGGAGAAGTATGAAGATTGGAATTAGAGAGGTAGGCATAACTGGCCTTGTGTGAGATGCTAAGGATCTTGGAGTTTACCTTGGTCATGAGGAGCTAGTGAGGAATTTATTAATTTTCATCTCTCTATCTTTCCCGACAAACATGTGCCACTTCTGTGTTCTTAACCTCAGGTAAATAGTATATTCTTTCAGGCTTTCAGCCTGAAAATTTTTCTTCCCATCAATTAACAATCTCACTCCTCCCCATACAATTTGAATCCACAAAGTCCTTTCCTTCCTATCCGTATTTTGTTGCCCTGACTCAACTGTTTAATATCCTTTCATATATATTATTTCAAGGGTGTCCAAACTGTTTTTATTTTTTTTTGCTTGCCGTTTCTTCCTTCAATCCATCTGTATTAGTCAGCCAAAGGGGTGCAGGTGCAAAATACCAGAAATCGGTTGGTTTTTAAAAAGGGTATTTATTTGCGGTAGAAACTTACAGTTACCAGGCATAAAGCTTAAGTTACTTCCATTACCAAAGTCTACTGACAGGTGTTGAAGCAAGACGTCTGCCAATGTCTGCAAGCGTTCAGGGTTCCTGGATTCCTCTTTTCCTGGGGCTTGTTTCTCTTCAGGCTCAACTGCTCTGCTTTCTCCACAAGGCCAACTGAAGACTATCAGGTAACTTGTCTCTCTTCCCAAGGCCTCTGCCTGTATTTAATGGAGACTTCTCTCCTTCCTCACATTTCAGCTTCTTTGTGTGTTTACATCCTGGGCTTCAGGATCAAAACTCCAACCTCTCTTCTCTGTGGCATGGTTTCTCTGTGAGTCCCCACCCACCAAGGAGGTGGGGACTCAACATCATATAAAGTGGCCCAACCAAAGCCCCAATCATTATTTAGTAAAGCAAAAGTAAAACCTCTGAATCCAATATAATCTAATATGCCTGGAGGGGCAGAACAGTTTACAAACATAATCCAATATCTATTTTGGAATTCATAAACAATGTCAAACTGCCACACCATTCTACACACTGCCACTAGCATGACCTTCCTTAAATAAAAATTGAGTTCATTACCTTTCTCCCAACACTGCAATGACTCCCTCTTACGGCAGAATAAAATCCCATTTGGTTGTTTGATTCTTCACAAGTTGACCTCAACTAAATACGTCACACTTTTCTCTCATTTCACATCCCTCATGACTCTAAACTCCAGCCATACAAGACTCAGTCATTTTCCTGAATCTGCTTTGTCCCTTCTTGTCTCTATTTCTTTGCTCCTATTATATCTTCTCCTAAATCACTTTCTTCCATCAAGGTTTGCCCCAAACCACATCTGCTGCAATAATTACCTCCAAATTTAATGTTTTCCAATAACAATAAACACTTATTATAGCCCACAATTTTCGTGTGTCAGGAATTTGGGAGCATCTGGGCCGAGTAATCTAGCTTGGAATCTTTTGTGAGGCTACAGTCGTCTGAATGATTGACTGGGGTGAAGGATCTGTTTCCAAAGTGGCTCACTCACATGGCTAGCAAGCTAGTGCCGGCCTTTGTGGGAAGTCTCAGTTCCTCTCCAGGTGTTTGAGTGTTGTCTATGGCAGCTGGGCTCCCCAAGAGGAAGCCTCAATGCCCTTATAACCTGACCTCAGAAGTCACACAGCATCACACCACCATAATCTTTTAATCACACAGAACAGCTCTGATGTAATAGATTTCACAGGGCAAGGATACTAGGAGGTGAGGATAATTGGGAACAATCTTGGAGGTGCACTAACACAACATCTCTTCAGGAGGCTTTCTGGATCCCTGAACTCTATATGCCCCTCTCTTTTCTGTTTCTACATAGCTTGAGTTCTTTAAAAATCAGAGCTCTTAGTGATCTCCCAATAAACCATATTGTTTTCTTTTTCTCAATTATTTGGTGTATATACATGTGTATGTTTTATGCAAGGTATTACAAAGTGTGAATGCGCAAAATTGCTTTGGTTAATTAACTAAGGATATGGTGCCAAGAAATCTTGTTCTTTAAAATTCTAGGCTATCAGAAACTTTACTGTTCCAAGATCATATCAGTGAGAACAGAACAGCCTATTTTGTCTGGAATATCTGAACCATGAAGTCATTTTGACTTTGAGAAGTGGCCTCAGTTTATAGCATGAAGGCTTGGTTAAACACTTTTTTTTTTTCAATCTCTCCCCTCCCCTCCCCCCCATTGTCTGTTCTCCGTGTCCATTTGCTGTGTGTTCTTCTGTGTCTGCTTGAATTCTTGTCAGAGGCACCCAGAATCAGTGTCTCTTTTTTATTGTGTCATCTTGTTGCATCACCTCTCCATGTGTGCAGAACCACTCCTGGGAAGGCTGCACTTTTTTTGTGCTGGGTGGCTCTTCTTATGGGGCGCACTCCTTGTGCGTGGGGCTCCCTTACGCGGGGGACACCTCTGCGTGGCAGGGCACTCCTTGAGTGCATCAGCACTGTGCATGGGCCAGCTCCACACGGGTCAGGAGGCCCTGGGTTTGAACCCTGGACTTTCCATGTGGTAGGCGGACACTCTATCAGTTGAGCCAAATCCGCTTCCTGGTTAAAGACTTCTTGGACATAATATTCCACACTAATATTAATTTTACATTTCCAAAGGAAATAGGACTCTGAGTCCACTTCTCAGCTCATATCTGACAGTAACCCCTTTACATACAGATCTGGCTTGAGCCTATTAAACACCACTTCACTTATTTTTTTCCCCAGGAGTTATAGGGATTGAATCCTGTACCTCTTACATGCAAAGCAGGCACCAGTCACTGAACTACACCCACTCCCCTGCGCCCCTGCTTCATTTAATTTTACCTATATTCTTTCCCTTCTCTTAAATACTCTGATCTCTCTTTCTTCCTTTTTTTGGTGACATGCCCACAATTCCTCTGCTATATGGTGTCCCTTCCCGCAGCAAGTTAATAAATGTAATGTTGTTGTATTGTAAGCTTATTTCTGGTGGTCTTTATCAGATTGGCATTAACAAAAGCTAAAATTATTTGTCATATAATGAATTTCATTCCTTAGCATCTCCTAAGCTTCTTGGGCAAGGCTGCCTTTTAGTTTGAAATGTTTCTTGAATAGACTATATTTTGGACTAACCTTTCACACCTTCCTTCACTGTTAAACTCCAAGTTAATACAGTCACTTTCTCCCAAGGTTCCTGACACTTTCACACCACCACACAGTTTATTAGTGAAATAAGTAACTTCTCCCCTCCCCCTTGTTCTCCTGAAAGAATCCTCTGGTCCTTTATGATTCAGCTACAAAGTCATCTTCTCTGTCAAGCCATAATTGAAAGCTCTAGACAAAATTAAACATTTTCTCTTCTGTGTTTTCACAATGCTTTGTTCACCTCTATTTTTTTTTTTTTCCCATTTTTTCCTTTATTCTAGTATCTGGAGAAGAGGACTTGTTCTGTTCATCCTGTATCCTCTATGCCAGGCATACCTATTTACTTAATTGTTAAATGAGGTAATGAAAATGTCCACATGGCAAATGGAGAACTTAGTAGAAATTCTACTTTAGCATAATTTAGAATTGGCAGTTGAAACACTCCTAGTCACACTCTCTCTCACATACATTCACATCCTTATTGCTATATTCTTGTAAATCTGTATTAGGCAACCATCAACGCACATTGAGAAAACACCTAAGAAACCTCCATTTTGGGGCTGCCTCAACATGTGTATACACGGGTATTTTATGCAGGGTTTTATGAACCTATTTTCTGCCTGACATACAGGTTTTACTCTAGTTTCCTCAACTGAAAACAGGATTCAAGTTACTGTACATAGGGATAACAATTTCTGCATCAGAGAGCCAGACGAGAGAAGAATGCAGTAATCTGTAATGCCCTTCTGATTCTGGGAATAAGGCCAGCAAAAATACAATGTACGATTATTTCTGAAAGTCTCTTTGCAAAGAACAGAGCTTCCCATACTTTTTGTTTTTCCAGACCCACATAAATAAATTTTATATTATGTCCAGAACATACACTTATTAAAAACTGGAATAAAGATTTCTCAAAACAACTCCTTTACTACATGGATACACTCTGAAGTTTTAAAAAATTGTGTTCTATTCTTTTAGATTTCATTAAAATAATAGTAATAACAAAGTAGTAGTTCTGATCTACCAAACTGATTTACAATTCTCCAGAGATCACAGTCCATGGGAAACAATGGCTTGGGAAAAGAGACTTACAATGATTCCTCCCAGGTTCCCCACGCTCTTGCTTTCGTCCTAATAATGGGGGTGCACCCAGTTTCGTGTAACTGCTCTTGAGGGGAATGCTCCTTTCCCCATCTTCTTGGTTTCCTTTAAGAGGGTGGTAACGGCCTATCGCATGAGGGTGGAAAGGCTGGAGCCACCAAACCCTCGGCACTTCGAGGTTCGCTTTTTTCAGTTCTGGTGAAAACCTGGGTTCGGCGGGGGCGAGGGTAGGGAGTGAGGCAGCAGCAGCACCAAGGCCTGGAAGAAACGCGGAGCTGGAGGAGTCTGGGGAACCGCTCGGCTCTCGTGGTCCCGGCTACCCGGGCCCGCGCGTGCGCACGGTGCGTCCCGGGAAGGTTCCGGCCTCCAAGGCTCCCGCGCGCGCACACGCCGAGCCAAAGTCTGCGGTGGGTTCCGGTGCAGGCGGCGCGGCGGCGCGGCGGCGCGCACCGGGGGGCGGTCCTGCGCGGCTAGCACCGCCCTCCCTCGCCTCGCCCCTCTCCTCCCAGTCTCCTCCGCGCTTCCTACTCTAGGTAGTCGCCTCGTCCCTTCTCCCCGCTCGCACGGACAGGCGGTGCCATGGCGGCTTTCAGCAAGTACCTGACGGCGCGCAACTCCTCGCTGGCCGGGGCCGCGCTTCTGCTGCTTTGCCTGCTCCACAGGCGGCGCCGCGCCCTGGGCCTGCACGGGTAAGAAGGCCCGTGACCACGCCGTCTTTCTGGGCCCGAGCGGGCGCTCCCCCTCCCCGCGTGGCTGGTCCGTGCGTCCGGCGGGGTCCGGCGGAGAGCGGGCCCGCCGCCAGTGCTGCCAGGCTTCAATGTCAGGGTGCCCGGGTGTCCCCACGCCGCCGTCACCCCCCGCCCCAGCCGCCTTGTCCGGCCCCTCCGGCGCCCTCGCTCTCCCTCCGGGACCACAGATCTTTCGCCTACGCTTGCCAGCGAGCAAACCTGCTCGTCTGCCCCGAGTTTGTCGCCTCTTGTTGCGAGCGGGAGGGGAAAGCAGTGTTTTCCAGCTTCCCAACGCGCCTTGTTTCAGTGTCAACTTTCTGGATATGTTCGAGTTTTGCCATCTCATCTGACAAACCGTGAAAGATTTGTTTTGTGGACGAGGATGTGGGCTTTGAGGATGTTTGCCTAAGTCACTTGGATTGGCTAGATTCCCAAGTAGCTGCTGTTGAAAGTCGCGAGGATGTTTCAAATGTGAACTCTCCTAGGTCCACTTCACAAAATTGCCTTCCCAAGTAGGTTGCTTCAGTGGAGTTAGTTAACGTCCTGGCGTTTCATCCGGATAGGCTGAATCGGTCCCATTGGTATTCGGAGGGCAAGGGTCCCTCTACTTGGATGCGGCACTGCAGGTGAAAGGTGAAAGGGCGTTTTAAGTGAGGAACAAGACCTTTTTTTTTGTTATACTTATCTGCGTCTGCAGCGAGATAATTCTAATGATTAGATTTAACCCTGGGGGCTTTTAAGGTTAGAGAAAGGAGGAGGGAGTGTTGACTTACTGTTGTAAGATCGCCAACATGTTCCCTTCTCGTAACAACATTTTTATTTGCTGGGTGATGACAGTTGCCTTAAGCAATTGAATAAGAAAATGTTGCTTCATGGGCGTTCATGCCAATGATAGGTATTTCCTATTAAATTGTGGTATACTGCTTTCGTGCATTTTATTGGCTGCCCAGAGGGATGCCTTCTGATTTTGATTTGCCCAAAATATTTAATTAATAGTAGAATTTGGACTAAAACAATGACAAATGGCCTCCTAGGTCATAGTGTCCCCTTCCTGTTTTGTGAATCTTACTAAAGTCTGACGCTGTGGTCTTTCTTTTTTCTTCCTAAATCCACTTATCAAAGTTGACTATGATTTGCATCTTAGTTGTAACTATACAGTACCTAGTCACTTTCCTTCTATCCACTTTGCTTTTAAAATGTTTAATTCTGAAAAATGTAAACATTTTTCTATTGTATTGCATGCTTTCTGAGGGCTCTTCCATTTTCAAATAGAAGATTCTATTCTCTATTATCTGGGAATATGCCAATGAAGAGAAAATGCTTGAGTTACCTTTTTTTTTTTGACTGGTGTTTTAATATGGGTGAGGGAACTCAAGAAGACAGCCCAGCCTTCCCTGAGGCATTTTCTTCCCAAGAGTTGTAACAACTACGGCTTTCTTTTATTTATTTTTTAATTGTTTTTAAATTGAAGTAAAACACACATATAGCAAAGTACACATGCCATAAATGCAGAGCTCAGAGAATTTTCATAAATAGAATACATTTATGTAATCAGTGCCCAGATCAAGAAACATTATCAGCATTTCTACCACCGCATACCTCCTTCTAGTCATATAGTCCAAGGTAACTACTATTCTGACTTGAAACACCCTAGATTAGTTTTGAGTAGGGGAAAATTTAAATAATTTTAGCCATTTGCCATTGTAAAATGATTGAAAAATCCTTCCTTGAGAAATTTTGTTAACTTTTTCAGGGTCTTAAATTATGCAGCAGTTAATTTACTGAACAAAAGATTGTTGTTAATCTTTTGTATTGGCATGGTAGGGGAAATATTTTTAACCATTAAATATTTTGTGGGAAGGAAATGCAAATTATGAGCAAATAAGCTTGAATTTTACCGAGATAAAATGATTGAATTATTTTGAAATCACTAAGAATGGTGTTGTCTGTCTTTATAGATGTTACACTTCCAGAATCTTAATAGGTATCTTTCAATATCACAGCAATGATATCACAGTTCAAAGATTAGAAAATTCTAACTATATATTCTTGGCCTTTTGGTTATCTTTGTTAGCAGGGACAGTTAATTTTCATAGCTAATGTTTATTTAAGGAACCAGCAGCTCTGCCATCTTTCCTCATGCTATTAACGGCAGGTTTGTCTCAATATATATTCCCTTATAATTGGCTAAGTAATAGAGATAAAGTAGGCAAAACCACTTTAAAAGTTATAATGTATGTGCTTTATGTATCTTTAAAAAAAATTAATTTCATTTTCAAAAAAAAGTTATAATGTAGCAATATTCCAAACATTAGGAAAATGAATAATTTAATGTTCTGGGTTGTTTTTTACTTTCATTAATGCGATTTTTAAAAATCCACTTAAAGCATATATATGACATATTTATGTCATATATATTTAATATGTTATTATGGAAAATTTCAAACATATACAAAGTAAACAGAATAATGTAATGTGACCCATGTACACATTACTCAGTAAAACCCAACAACATTCTTGCTTTATCTATTAACATCTTTACCTGCTTTACTAGAACAAATTAGAATATCCTTCATCTCCCAAGGAAACTTCCTTTGTTTT